>NW_025113016.1:0-55559 GCF_010416935.1 Polistes fuscatus | reverse complement strand
TTTCTAGAATATGTAGGTGACGTTGTAATATCAGTCGCATTTTTGAGGATTGCTGTCAGGCTATCAGAGCTGTATCTTCCGCAATGTAGCTGTAGTTATCTGTCATAGGTTGGTAAATCTGCTGTGTAGATTGCGTACAGTAAAGCCTCGAGTACACTGCCTTGCGGAACACCGGATAAGATAGGCTAGGCTGTGGTGAGTTTGTTTTGATTTTGACTATAAATCTCCTGATTGTGAGATAGGACTGAGAATCAAATAAAAAGGATATGATAGTATTTTTTTTAGTTTGTTAACGCAGTCCTGTGTGCCACACTTTGTCAAAGGCTCGCCTTATGTCCAAGAATACCGCTGAACAGTATTTTTCCGTTCTAAATCTTGTGATATTTATTCTAGTTATGCGCTGAATTTGCTCAATTGTTGCCTGGTGCTTTCGAAATCCGAACTGATGATCAGGGAGTACTTTAGAGTCCAGCTCAGCGTGGGGGCGACATAATTAGCATTTTTTCAAATAGCTTAGACAGCGCGGATTAAAACCCTAATTGGTTGGTATGACCCTGAGCATAAGACACCATGATTTTGTGTAATGTTTGATTTTCCCCACCGAATCGGCTTGTAGGTTTGTCTTAATATTATGATTTTTCCTGAGCCTTGGTTTTGGGATGCTTTCTTAAGCCGTTCTAGATAGCGTGGACATCCCTTGTAGTTCGCAGAATGTAGACCGCTACATAGAGAACAAGTTGGTAAAGTATCTATTGATTTTTTGCAATCAGCCGTTGCGTGTTGACCTGCACTTGACACACTTGTATGTGCGATTGCATACCTCTAATTATGACCGTACCTTTGGGACATTTTGCATTGAACTATTTCTTTCTTTTTTGGGGGTGGTTCTTTGACTATGTTGTTTAGCTTGTTTATGTTATATACCGTGTTATTATTTGGATTCTGTTTCTAATCCTTATAGAACATTTATAGCAAGTTATGTGTTACCTTGTGTTATGTTGTTTATGTTTACAACTTCATGCCCAAGCTCTTGAAGTTCGTTTAGGGCATTCAAATCAACGGAATTATGAATGTTGCGCAAGACAACCCGAAACGACCGTTCCTGTTTTAATTGATATGTGTGAAAATTAGCGTTCGATGACTTCCTAATTCTCACAATTTTTCTATAAGACTCCGGATCGGCCGGCAGGACACGTACTGATTATTGCTAATCTTAAGAGTATAGCTTTTTTCATGCACGACTTCTTCTAAACATTTCTTTAGCGATTGAATATCAATAACGTCATCTATATATATCAGAGGAGAAGGGGGGCGCTTTTTGTGACTGTCAATTTACTGTTATCGGTGCATCAACTTCCGTGCACGAACTTAGAATTGCGTACCTATTTGCTGTTAGTAGAACTCCTTCTATTTCATGATTTTTATTAAAGTTATCATCCTCTGCTTTTGGTCTTTTCCTGTTATTAGGAGTAGTCGGACGACTGGATCCAGTAGCTATTTGCCACTGCGGTGGCCTGAATGTTTGCATATACTCGTCAAGGATATGCGAAAGGCTTGTATTTATTGACGTGACCGAGTCAAAAGACTTCAAATTTAACGGCTGTCTTTCGAACTTATTCCAACTATTGAATGTGTATAGACAGTAGGATAAGAGATTAATAACAAAATATAAACACTTCCGTACCAATCGGAGTATTTATCGCGACTTATGTAACAGATTGTGGTTTCAAAAGGACTTATAGGTGTCATCTAATGGAATAGGGAAATTCAACCTAATGAACCTATGAAAAAATACTAAGCTTCGTAATACATGCATACAAGCTTCAAACAAGAAGAATATTCCTTCAATATCGTCATATAACGGCTTTTAATATCCAGATGTACTTCAGCATTTACCACCTTTAAATTTAGTTTCTGAAAGATTAATTTCCTTTCGTATTTCTTTTATGCAGATGATACGTCTAAGACATGTGAATGGTCAATACGGCATTTATGGTCAAAAAATTACCGTGCATGTTTCAATTAATACAATGGAAAAATCTATTCAAGAAAATATTGATGACGATTACTGTATAAATGTACATATTAAACATAAGAAAAATCAACGATCTAGTTACTTACATGGCATTGTTAACAAGTGTACAATTAAAGCTTGTCTAGAAATGTTAATACCGTCTGTGTTTTATACAATGTACGATATTATAATTGATGATTCATTTTTTAATGATAATCAAAATCACGACAACGTTGAACAAAATGATGTCAGGGAACACATTACTGTAGAAGAGAGTCTTACTGCGAACCAACAGATATTAATGTTGCATTAAGAACAATATTTACGTATTGCACTTGACGAAGAAAATTTATGTAAAGGTTTATTATTTAATGAATTCTTTTATTACTCATATTATTTTATATTATAATTAAACCGTTTTTTCTCCTCATGTATAAAAAAATAAGATTATACTTATTTTTTTGAAGTTATTTTTAGATTATTGATGATTATTGATATCCGTTTTGGTACGCAAATAAAGTATAACTTCTTATGTGCGTACATAAGTACACACACCAGTTTTTTTTTATTCTTTCTTATATATATATATGTATACATACAACTGACATACAAGGCAGCTGTTGTAGAAGAGTGAGGGAATAGATAATAGTTGCGAGATCAGTCGCGAGCGTTTACTTGAACAGTTAGGACGATACGGTTTATAACGAACACTAAATGTCGTTTCTTTTCGTTAAAGAAACACAATTTTGTTTTTAACTGTATTCGACCTACACCATAAAAAGTCTTATAAAACGACATTTTTGTCCGTTAAAATTCGAAAAGAGAAACTGAAGAAAAATGGAGAAATTACGCTTTGAGTTTATCATGAAAGCAGCCACAAACAAGAAGTCGAACGCGCTATTGGTGACTTCCATTACAATACCAGACGGCGAAATTTTTGACCTGCCAGAAGAATTGCAGGATGTGACCTTACACACGGAATTAATGAAGACTGATACTTTTAGGAAAGTTAAAAACATAAACGTAAAAAGGAATCAGAAGAGATACTCTTGGATTACATTAAACTCTGAATTGCGGGCTGAATACATTGATGAAGGGGGTAATATCCAGTTCGGGGAAATTTTATTAGAAAAAAGATGGGAAGAACCGAAGGCTAATAATTCAAAAGGCCTATCAAAAGAAGATCTGAAACAAACTTCAAGTAGTGGTCCCTATACAACGACTGAACAAAAGAGGACAATTAAGTCATCTTCATAAAGGTTCATTCTAGAAAAATTTACCAACAAAAAGAGCAATATTACTTAATAGATAGATCTATTCGAAAGAGAATGCGAACGCATGAATGTGCTACAAGATGAGGAAAAAGTTAAAATTCTGAGATTTTTCTTAAGAAGTTCTTCAGTTTGTTGGTAAAGTTCAATGTTAATGAAACACTCCATAAATTCGAGTTGGGCAGATTGGAAAGAAGATTTCGTTGATACTTACTCAGATAAGAGATGGTCAACAGCAAAATATGCTATAATTTTAAATATATAAGTGGCTTATTACTGAACTATGCATTAAAAAAGAAAAAATACTTCTGGAAGTAGATAAACATATGAATGCGGAAATGTTGGTATTATTGATCGCCACTAGTCTGCCAGACTACATCACGGATAGAATCGACCGAAACGAAATCAAAGGAACGAAAGATCTGTTAAACAGGATCAAAAGTCTGGAATACTTGGTAGAAAAAGAGACTTGAGTGAGAAAAAAAATCCACCCCAACTTATAAAAATAAGTAGAAAAGAAAAATCCCTGTAAAGTATGCGAGTTAATGGGAAAAAAATAGATACCACCCCGAAAGCGTTTGCTGGTTCAGAACAAAATCGGATAAAGAGGAAGAAAAAATCCAATAAAATTAGTTAATAACTCACAACTGAAGTTAAAGAGCCTAAAAAACTAGTATTGCTGCCATTGATAAAAGTAAAGGTATTATTGGATAATAAAATGGAGGTTAATGAAATTTATGACTCGGGTGCGAATGTTTCGTTATTCGGTTCAAAGCTGTTAAAAATCAAAAATGGAAAATCCAATGAGTCCAAAAAATACAAGAATAAAACGATCAATGGCATAAGAAGAGCTAGTGGTTTCATCACTATAAGTATAAAAATTTTTAATATGGAAAAAAAATGAAGGTTTACATAGTAGACGAAGAAAAGTTCGACAATGAATTTCTCATCGGACTCGATTGCTTCAAACAATTCCGTTTAATGCAAGATGAAAATTTAACAGTCAATCAAGTGGAGGAAAAAAAACCAAAAGATTAGCGAAGATATCGACATTTAAGACTTGCCTAGTTACAATGATGAAACAGATTTTAATAATAATGAAATATTTTTGAAAAATGTGAAAAATTGATAAAAGAAGTTTGCCAACTAAAATTACAACTAGAAAACACCCAAAAAGTTAAGGAAACTTTAGAGGTTAACTTATCTTCTCTGCGTAAAACAGCAAAGGCTGAAATTTCACGTAAGGATAGAATGATAGCCGAGCTTAGGAAGAAAGGTGACGATATGACTTTTAGGAGGGGTCATTTTAATAAACAATGTGAAAGATTGTAACAAATAAGTGCAGCAATTATCTGAAAATAACGTACACGAATAATCATGCAAAAACGTACAATGAGAATGAGAAAACTTTGATGCCGAAGTTAGCAAATTTTAATTCAAATAACGAGAAATATGATCTGGTTGCCCGTAATTCTTCTGAAACAAATTTTCAACATTCTGAAAGCGTTAATTTTAATCAATTTTATGCGGATCAAGCAGAAGATTACGATCATTTAAATAATCAATTTTGTAATACATAGTATCATTCTAAAAAGTTATCTGTATCTCATACTGCTAGTACTACTGTTTATACAGAACGTTGCCGTAAGAAGATAATGGAAGAAGAAGAAGAAGAAGAAGAAGAAAAAGAAAAGAAACAAAATACACATATTATTATCGATGACAAAGAATATCATTCATACCCTAGTATACTGAATTCAAATGTGGATGATACAATTTCAGAAAATAAACAAGTTGTATGTAATTTTATTGATAAAACTAATATTTCTGATGAAGATGTATGTTTTGGATTTAAAATGGCGAGTACAAAAAATAAATTGAATAGGAATTCTTATACAGAAAGAAATGTTAGGAGTAATAGGAAGTATGATAAAGATTCAAGATCACATAGCACATCTTATAGAAAAGAAAAAGAATATTATAAAAAATCTAGCAATGATCATAACAATTATTCCAAAGATAATATCCAACATTATCGTGAAATAGATAAATATAGTCATAAACGAAATAGATTGCCTGTTTTGAAACACTCTGACAGAAAATATAAACATTGTGATGATCGATACAAGAAGGAGTACAGAAATAAATACAGAGATAGAGACAGAAGACGAAGTTCTCAGGATAAAGAAGACAATATTTCAATAACTTCCGACAGATCTTATAAGGATAAAAGTAGACCTAATGAAAAATATAGTACTACGAATATTCATTCGTCGAAAAGTAGAGGAAACAAATATTCTAGTTTACATGACACTAGATCTGTATTACATGAAAAAAGTAGAAGTAAAATTAAGAAAAGTACGAATTATAAAACTGATGATAGAAAATATTCCAAACATAAAAAGTATGATAGGAACTCGGAAGATCGTGAAAGTACTCCTTGCGAAAGGAAAGGTAAAATAAACGAATTCAAAGCCATAAATGTTGTGAAAAAAAACAAATGATTTTTAAATGAATCAATTAAAATACATAGTAATGAATCTTTGAAAGAAGGAAAAATTATATCTCCCATTAAATCTAATTTCAATAACAAAACAGATGATACAAAATTCATCTGAGAGTAAAATGTTAACGTAGTAACTTGTAAAGATTCTTTTAGGATTACTTTCAATCAATTCGAAGATAAGTCAAAGCCCGCTAACAGAGTGGATACGTGTACGTGTTTAACAAGGACATATAGGGAAAATGTATGAGATAAAGAAAATATGCATCAGATTGGGAAAATTTTCGAACTCAATATTTAAAATTAATATGGGATGGAAAAGACAAAGGTTAAATTTATTCCATATATCAAAATTAATTCAAGAAATAACGGGAAATCCAAAAAAAAAGAAAAAAAAAGAGTGTTTTTGTTAATTGCTGATTTGGTTATTAAATAGTTATATTATTTGTACATTATTCATAAGAAAATGTAAACATTTTCTCCTTTGGGAGGGAAGATGTAAAGAAATATTCTTTAATTAATTTACCGCGTTTGTCAAAATCGTCGGTATATACAACTGACATACAAGTCAGCTGCTGTAAAAGAGAGGGGGAATAGATAAAAGTTGCGAGATCAGTCGCGAGCGTTTACTTGAGCAGCAGGGACGATACGGTTTATAACGAACACTAAATGTCGTTTCTTCTTGTTACAGAAACACAATTTTGTTTTTAACTGTATTCGACCTACACTTATATATATAAGACTATTTATGGAATAGGTCGAATACAGTTAAAAACAAAATTGTGTTTCTGTAACAAGAAGAAACGACATTTAGTGTTTGTTGTAAACCGTATCGTCCCTACTGCTAAAGTAAACGCTCGCGACTGATCTCGCAACTCTTATATTTCCCCCTATCTTTTACTGCAGCTGACTTGTATGTCAGTTGTATGTACCGACGATTTTGACTAACGCGGTAAATTAATTAAAGAATATTTCTTTACATCTTCCCTCCTGAAGAAGAAAATGTTTACATTTTCTTATAAATAATGTACACATAATATAAATATTTTATAACTACAAAGGCACTTAAAATTTTTTTTTTCTTTTTTTTTCTTTTATTTATTTTTCGTTATTGCTGGAATTAATTTTGATATATGGAATAAATTTGACCTTTGTCTTTTCCGTCCAATGTTAATTTCAAATATTGAGTTCGAAAGTTTTTTCAAAATTTCATAGGGTGCACTTCTCAATTCATCCATTTTTTTTCTATTTAACTTGTTTCCGTTCTCCACGTATACCAAATCGCCTGCCGACAACGTCAGCTGTTTTTAATTTTTAGCATAGACCTTCCTATTATACTCATGAGATTTTTTCGAGTATTCCAACGCCGTTATTTTATCTTTTACCGAATCTTCCTCAGTGATTGTCATTCTTTATTCTTTAAGCAGTATTGTTGAGTTTTTTCCATAGATCAGGTATGAGGGAGCAAATTCTATGATACTATTTTTCGTGACGTTGTAATTTTTCACACATTCTTGTGCTACAGTTGTCCAAGCTACCTTTTTCTTATTTTTATTCATTTTGCATCTGATCCTGTTGACGAGTGTCTTATTCAATCTCTCGTTCAGACCATTTGAGAACGGGCAATCGATACTTGTAAAAATGATGTGTATATTTTTTCTTCTAGGTACTCTCGGAACACTTTTGAATCTATCCTGGGATATTCATCAGCTAAAATGCTTCCAATTTCCTCCGTTTCTGCTACCATATCTACAAATATAATAAAATAGGGTGCACTCTGGTATTTTGGCGTTCGTATGTAGGCATATCGTGTGAAATGGTCGAATAAGTGGTGTAGGTTGTCAAGCGTTATCCACCAAACCCTCCTATGGTGTCTATTGACATAATCTGATATTGTTCTGTTGCCGGGCCTAATTGTGACATTAGGCCGTATTTTTGTTGTCCTCTTATTTTATTTTTGATGCATGTCAGACAAACTCTACAATTTTTTTTTATATTTTCTGTCAATTTTTCGGCTGTATAATATGGACTGATATTTTGATGCATCTGTCTTATGGCTATATGACCTAAATTCTCATGGATATCTTTAAAAATCTCTTAGCTTAATTCTTCTGACAAGATAATTTTCTCTTTGTTATTCATTTTTTTATAATAAATGTTATTTTTGGATATTAATTTATCTTTTCTTGTATGTATCTTATTATTCTTCTTTTGGTCTTCGACAATATTTTCCAATTTTATCATATTTACAGTTTTTAATTGTTCTCTAAAATCGTCATCTGAGTTCAGTACTGGATTCCTACTAAGACAATCCGCCTCTTGGTTATATTTACCTAGAGAGTATTCAATTTCAAGATCGTACTGAGATAAATAGTTTGTTAAATCTCCCAAGTCCTCGTCCGTTCGAGATTTATTATTTAGATTTTCTAATGGCTTGAGATCTGAGATTACCTTGAATTTTCTGCCCAGTAGTAGGTGCTGCCAATACTATAAGCATTCATTTATTGCTAAGCATTCTAATAACGTTGCTTTTTTCTTTTTCTGTGCTGTATTTAATTTTTCTGTAAAATATCCAACGGGTCTTTCCTCTCCATTTCCTTGAATTTGTTTCAATATTGCCACAAGTCCTAGAAGGCTGGCATCTGTATAGATCCGTATTGGCAGTTTTGGGTCAAAAATGGGAAGAACTGGCTGTGAGTATAGTATTCGTTTCATCTCATCGAAAGATTTCTGGTATTCTTCGGTCCATTTAAACTGTTGGTCTTTTCGCAATAAATTGTGTAGCGGGTCCAACTTAATAGCTATGTTTGGTACATACCTATGATAAAAATTTATTTTGCATTCTAACTGACTTACATTCTTTTTTGTAGTTGGTATTTGAAATCTTTTTATAGCAATTAGATTGTCGTTTAGAGGTTTGACCGAATTATTTTGTTAAATATGACACAAGTATTTCACCGAGTCTCTTGCCAAAGCGCATTTCGAGAATCTCAATCTGAATCCCTCCTTCTTTATGGCTTGAAACAGCCGCCTCAGGTGATTCATATGTACGTTGAATGATTTGTAAAATACTAGTAAGTCGTCTATATAACAGACGGTGAACTCTGCAAGATTGTTTTTTCTGATTATGTTACTCATTATCCTTTGAAATATCGCTGGGGAGGTCTTAAGTCCAAATGGTAGACAAGTCCACTGAAAGTGACCTTTTTGTGTAACGAATGCTGTTTTGTATCTGTCTGACACTCGTAAAGGAATGGACCAGAATGCTGAGTTTATGTCTAGCGTCTAAAAATATTTACAGTTTCTTGTTTTAATCACAAGGTCTTCAATCAAAAGGAATGGTTGCGACTGTGGAACAACTATTTAGTTTAAGTCCCTGAAGTCAATGCATAATCTCGATTTCCTGTTTTCTTCTTTTTTGAATGCTAGAGTAACTGGCGCGGCGAACGGGCTGTATGATTCTTCTATCAATCTTTTATCTAATAATTTTTCTACTTGTGATTCAATTTCCTTCTTGTCTTCTACTGTGTATCGATATGGTCTCTTACTGCAATTTTTCTGTGTCTGTAAATCGATTTGTGCTTCATAGTTTTTCACAGTTCTCTTATTATAAGTCTTTCTTCATTGTTCAGATGATTTATATCAATCTTAAAGTCTTCTTCTTTGACATTCTCGTTTAAATTAACCAACATTTTCTCTTCTACGCTTTCATTCCTTAAATTTTTATCAATCATACTATTATTTTTTTGTTCTTCGCTAATCTTTTGGTTTCTTTTTTCCTCCACTTGACTGACTGTTAAATTTTCATCTTGCATCAAACGAAGTTTTTTGATGAAATCGAGTCCGATAAGAGATTCATTGTCGAACTTTTCTTCGTCTACTATGTAAACAATTTTTTTTTCCATATTAAAAATGTTTGTACTTAAAGTGATGAAACCACTAGCTCTGTTTACGCCATTGATCGTTTTAATCTTGTATTTTTTGGACTTATTGGGTAAAATTGCTCTTTTTGTTGGTGAATTTTTCTAGAATGAACCTTTCTAAAGATGACCTAATTGTCCTCTTTTGTTCAGTCTTTCTTTGAGGAACATTACTTAAAATTTGTTTCAGATCTTCTTTTAATAGTCCGTTTGAATTATTAGCCTTAGGTTATTCCCATCTTTCTTCTAATAAAATTTCCCCGAACTGGATATTCCCCCTTTCATCAATGTATTCAGCCCGCAATTTAGAGTTTAATATAATCCACGCGTTTCTCTTATGAATCCTTTTTTAGTTTGTGTTTTTAACTTTCTTAAAATTATCGGTCTTCATTAATTCCGTGTGTAAGTTCACATCCTGCAATTCTTCTGGCAGGTCAAAAATTTCGCCGTCTGGTATTGTAATGAAAGTCACCAATAGCGCGTTCGACTTCTTGTTTGTGGCTGCTATCATGATAAATTCGAAACGTAATTTCTCCATTTTTCTTCAGTTTCTCTTTTTGAAATTTAACGGACATAAATGTCGTTTTATAAGACTATTTATGGAGTAGGTCGAATACAGTTAAAAACAAAATTGTGTTTCTGTAACGAGAAGAAACGACATTTAGTGTTCGTTATAAACCGTATCGTCCCTACTGCTCAAGTAAACGCTCGCGACTGATCTCGCAACTCTTATCTATTCCCCCTCTCTTTTACAACAGCTGACTTGTATGTTAGTTGTATGTTAGTTGTATGTACCGTCAATTTTGACCAACGCCTTAAGTTAATTAAAGAATATTTCTTTACACATATATATCGATTAAAAATATTTTTCCTTTCTATTTTTTCTAAATAAATATTTAATAATAATTAGTAGCTTATCCTTCCATACTTCAAATCATCCCCCTTTTTACCTTGTGACGCTATATATATATATATATATATAAGGTATATTCGATACAGTTCTTATAAGGATTATGTCTTGGAAATATAACTGCCTTGATTTTCTGCAAATAAGAGTCTCTCTCGATTATTTTATTAATATTATTTACACTAAACTACATTATCTCTATTGCTTTACATTATACAAATACAAATTACACTTAGAACTACACCATGTACATTAGTTGCATTACCTGCAAATAAGAGAAACAACATTTACAGCTAATATTCTCTCTTATTTTATTGGCTTATTACTAGCGTCGCAATTTGAACTCTAACCGTCTCTGCTTAGCAAACTCTTAACCGTTTCTATATTTTCTGTCCCGTTATTAACGTTCCCGAATCTTTCTAAGCCTAATTCGCCTGCGCGTCTTAACTGTAAGATAGCAGCCAATTTAAATCATTAGTAAAGGTGACAAAATATAAATAGTAATATTTCGTTACATATATATATATATATATATATATATATATATATATATATATATATTATATTTATATATATTTATATTTATATATATTATATTTATAAAATTAATAAATAAATCAATTATTAAAATATAATAATAAAAGAAAAATAATTGGTTTACATTAGCGAATATATTAGATCATCAAGCAGGGTGGAGGGAACAGATTTCTTTAACAACTATATTCTATGTAAAAAGAATATTAATATAATAATAATATAATATTATAATTATAATAACATTATTTAAAAAATAAAAAAGGGAAATTTAAAGTAAAAACGATAATTAATAATGATAATAAAAATATTAATAATAGTAATTATTATTTTTTTTAAGTTTTTGTTTTGAAGGTATTTTTGAGGTTATAGAGGTTATATTCGTTTTGGCACTTTAAAGAAGTATAACTTCTTATGTGCGTACATAAGTATACACACCAGTTTTTTGTTTATAGCTTGAGTAGATTTTCCTATACCTTAAACGTTTTTTTACAATGAGACGTCTTCACTTTGTATTCTTACGAGAATAAATCTCTTATTTAAAAATTATAGGAAGTATCTAAAAATTTTAATTACAGTTAAATATTTATAATGGCCAATGTATTCGATTGAACTTCAAATATTGATAATGAATTAGCAATCATATATGACAAATAAATTAAGTTAGTGAACTAGAAGTATTTTAATAAACTTTTATATGAGTTTGTATAATAATATATTTAAGTTAAATATACTACCTTATAGAAATTGACTATGCCTATTACTTGGAGTAGTGTTAATTATATCAGATTCTAGCTAATATATAGCTAAAACGTTAGAGCCTACAATGCAAAGGGGACAAAGTTTTGTAATGTTTTTCGCAATGTCAGGGGGGTTGAAGTTTTAATTTTTTTTTTCGATTTTTTTAAACTATTTGAGGCGAAGGTATTATTCAGGAATATTCTGTAAAAATTTTAAGTCTCTCTGAGAAAAATTGACGAAGATACAGCATTTTTATTTTGCTTTATATTACATAAAAAGATTAATCGAGCTGAAATCAAAACTACGCTTCAAAGAAAAGTAAAACGCAAAAAAGCAACAACGTATTCTGGAAACCTCTGATGACATTTCCATAATGTACAGACCTGGAATTGACGACTCTATGGACGTAAAAGAAAATACCTCCATATTTAATATAAATTTTGAAATTTCTTTATGTCAAACTTTATATCGATTTTTCCACAACTTGCTTTATAAAAGTCGGTCGACATTGTCATTAAAATCTACTGAACTAATCGATTTAAATTTCTTGCAAAATTTTTCTTCACATTTTTAGCGAGGTAACGCTGTCGAGTTTTTTTTGTTTTTTTAATTTTAATTTTTTATATTGACTCAAATGTTAATTTTTTGGTCGAAAATCGGGTTCATTATTTTTGAATACCACCAAAAATCCAAAAATTAAAAAAAAATTTTTCTCGACAGAGTACCTAGATAAACTTATAAATTAACAGAATCGAATGGGTTTTTTTGTTTTCGATGATCCAGTCCTGAGCTCTGATGTCCACTGCAAAACGCATTTTTTCCGCAGCGTCTGACAAAAGTTGTTGCTACTGGCTTAAATGTCCATATTTTTTCACGAAAATTTTACACAGTTTTTTTGAAATTATACTTGACAATACCCCATTAGTATAAAATCATTAATATTAACAGTTTCTTCAATAAAAATAATGAAACTATGCTGTTTTTTTTTACTACTCTCGCCCCTTAAATAATCTGTTCATACTTACAAGGATCAAATAGAAGTAGTACATAAATACAATTAAAATGTACTGTTTCTACTACGAATAGGACTATTGAAAACTTTTGCATATTTTTCCTGTTAAATAGGGCAAAATCCAAATCCTGGTAATAATTTTACATTAGTATTGAACGTCGGTAACAGCTGATGCAAGATGTTATAAACTTATTATTCATTCTTGCAATGCGAAAAAATCGTTACTATCGACTTATTTGGACTTCTATTAAAACTTGAAAGAAACGTTAAATCTTTGTTTCGAGCGTTACGATTAAATTCCATTTGTAGTATATTTAATTATAGGTAATCTATTGATAGAGGATATATTTATTATTTTAATGTGTTTTCTACAAATATAGAGTATATTAGCACATAGGATATATGGAGTTATTTTGGAAGCTACCTTTGGGAATAATGAGGTTATATTTTGTTTTGTTACGCCAAAGAAGTATAATTTCTGACGAGCGTACAGCATTACACATATTCGTGTTTTTGTTTTTGTTACAACAGGAGCAAAAACCTTCACAAACATCGCAAGCCTTTTACCAGAGATAGTGTCAGATTCAGAACGTCCAAGATTATGTACCTAGCTAGGAGATGCCTAATTAGAACGGTTTCAATACGTGCTACCTGCCGACAATAAAACATCCCATTCATAATTACAACATACCACGAACAAGAGTTGTATTAAACTTTCATCGCGGTGCTTTTCTTGCAAGTAAGATTAAGATGACGATACGGAGCACACCGCTCTTCGTTACCTGGCGTGTGCAGTAGATAAACAGTTAAAAAATTTAAACTTAGTATAGAGGACAAATTAATATTTTAGAAAACAATATTAAAATGAATCTGAACATATAGAATACCGCTATAGGGTACAGCAGCGAAGAGTCACATTTCCAAGCTCGAGGCTCAACAATCTATAATCCTACGTACAGTCGAGAATGCTTCATGGTACTTCCGTAGCGAAGAAATAAAGAAGGACTTAAATATCCCTAAGATAGAGAAAGAAATAATCAATGCAACCTGCAGATACAGAAGAAGAATTGATACACACATAAACTCGCTAACCAACGATAACTACAACCAATGTATCCTTGGAAGGCTCAAAAGAATTCACCCAGGAGACCTAGTAAAGAAATAAACGTAACCGAAATAAAAGAAAATAGTGAGACGCAAAATCATTGGAGAAAATGTTCACGTGCTATCTTTTTTTACTTATATAACAATTGTCTACGGACAAATTGTAAAGACGTATCAAGTAAATAAAAGAAAAAAAAATTTTTACGTTTGAATATTAATTAAATAGATTGTTTTTGAAATTATAGACTCAGAGACTTGTAGAATATTTTCCCGTTTTTATTTATTTCTTAAGTATGAAAATGTTTTATTAGAAGCAACTGTAAAATCTTTACGCCTTTCTGAGCATCTAAATGTTACAATATTACGATATTGACTTATTAACTGCTATTTAATTTATATGTGTTTATTTCATAAGATATTAAGTATATATTTTATATTAAACATTTGTATATTATATTTACTTATTTTTAAAATTACATATATTCCTTATATTAAAATTTTGATCATCTTTTTGCATCTAATATAGACAAAATTTGTTCGAAAAAGAGATTCTAAATAAATAAGTTTGAGCATAAAGATTTTGTTGAAACAAAGCAGAAGGTTCCAGGATAATATATCATAAGATTTGATAACATTTAGCATAGACAAAAAATTTGTAAGGAATAATCATATTAAATTCCTTTTACTGGATTTATAATTACAATCATTAGTTACTTTTTTCGTAAATACTTTTACTTTGATTTTAATTATTCATAATAATAAATAATTTGTTTTTTTAGACTCTTAAGGTTTTAAAATAACAATTCCTTTAATTTCTGGCCTTACCGCCTTTATTTAATTAAACCAATTGAATGTCGCGTTGATGCTAGCGAAACACTAAATAAAAATAATGTTTTATAAAAGTCAATATGTTATGTTAAATAGAATTTTAGGAGTTTTTTAGTAACTCACATTTCTAATATTTTCGGTTAAAAAATAGATAAAACATCTAATAATACTGAAAGCTCCAATAATACTCAAAGGAAAAGTACATAACCAGCAATTGTATACAAGTATACATATAGTAAACATCCTGCAATGCCGAAATTATTTATTTAGGAACTTTAAATTCCATTGAGTACCACAATATTAAAAAGTATATCTGTGAGAAATCTATTAAGCGGCAAAAAGAAAGAAAGAAATTAAATTTGAATTCAATTAACAAAAGTTCTTTTTCTTAAGAGAATATTTAGCATTTTTGGTATTTGATATTATACTTCAGTCTAAAAACGTACACGTCTTCTTGTAAAGATGGGAGTAGCATGTGAATTTTTAATCCATCAGAAAATTTCAAAATAGTTCTTGTCGCAAAAAAAATTACAAAATTATTCCATAAAAATAAAAGATAATAAACAATTGTGATAAAATATATTACCATACCACTATGCTTTAATCAAATAAACGTACACTATTTAGTAAATACAGTGACTAATTTGCAGTATTTAAACAGTTGCCATGAAAACTTTTATAATTATAATAATTGTATTAGAGAACATGTACCGACATATTATTAGCATTGGATGGAGTTATTACTTTGTAGATTATACAGGTATAGTTTCAAGCAAGTCGCAATATATATACAATGGCTATGATTTATTTGTTACAATTGTAACCATTGCTTAAGCAACAAAAGTATCTAGACACATAGAACTAAGATCAAGAAATAATGAAAATAAAAGTTGTTACAGTACTAAATTGATACATAGAAGATCGTTATATGGTTTAAGATGAATCGAAATTTAAAATATTACTAATAATTAAAAATACTACTTTATAAGAGAAGAAATAATCTTTGCTACTAAATTCTTTGACGAATTTCAATGTTTTCTTCTTATTAATAGTAATAGTGTACAGTTTCTTTCTGGGAACCCTAGCATGATAATCATTTTTACGTAGCATACTTCTATGGAACAACAAGAATCGGAAAAAAAGAGACATATTATTGTTAATAAATTATTCTGAATATAGGCAGGGAAGACTCGTCGTCGTAGTACCACTGCTCCATGCAAATATTACTATAAGATTTAAAGTCAAATTTTCAACCTACTCGCCGCAATTCATGTTCGCGGCGTCCCAGTTTCAATCTTCATTAGTTTTAAAGTGCTGCCGTATACCTCTGCCATTTCTTTTAACTTCTTTGGTCAACTTGAGCGGTATTTATTTTTTATAATCCCTTTAGATTTCGATTTTTTAATAATATAGTGTATCATAGATCTGTTTATATTTAAAAATTTACATATTTGACCGTATGTTTTTCCTTCTTTGCATCACTTGACCATTAATATTCTATTACTTTCACAAATTTAAGATCTTTTCGGACTCATAATAAATATTGTAATGTTTCACAACGAATACTGGACTGTGACTGACAAATGTACATAATGCAAAAACTAACGACCTTCCATGTATTAATATAGTACTAAAAAATTTTTATTCTCATTATTTCTCGATCTTAGCTCTACGTGTCCAGATACTTTTGTTTCTTCAGCAATCGTTACGTTTTTAAGAAATAAATCATAACTATAATATTTTATATATTTCGATTTTCTTTAAACTATATCTGTATAATCTAAAAAATCATACCTCCATTTAATGTTAATAAAATGTCGGTAAGTGTTTTATAACACACTTATTATAATTAATAAAATATTTTATAGCCACTGTTCAAATACTGCAAGTAAGTCACTGTATATTTTAGATCTTTTAATAAATAATTACTTTTAACACAATTTAATAATATGATAAAACTTACAGGATCTAAATAATGTGATAACTATGATTTTCCTAGGAAAGCCTCATACCTACGACCTAATTACTTAGAGTAGGATCAGTTTTATAGAAATGGGGAAGATTAAGAAAGAGAGGATACCTACTATAACAGGAAATTATATTTATTAGGCCACTATGACTGTAATTAATATTGCAATAATAACTGTTTATTTTTGTAAGATTTCTATCTATTTAGTTAAGTTTTTATTTTTTAAATCTGCAGTTTCGTAGTTAAAATAACACTTCTTTGATATGCTTTTGTGACGTCCCTCCTGAAACGTTTCAGAGTAAAATAAAATTACCTAATATGCGAGCGCGCGCACACACACACACACATACACAAACACATTTCTCCAGTTATTTTTATAAAAGACAACCGAAACAACTTTTAGTAGTAAGTGCCATAACACTTACAACATTAGTACTAATAACAGATTAACTTATCAAAAAAGAGCGTATAATAATTATTCTTGGAACCAGGCTGATTTTTATTTAAGACACAAATTGTTTTTAACAATACAGAAATAACCATGGTGAATCACTGGAAAAGTTATCTAAGAATTCGGCAAAAACCAGATGGCTGTCATGCTTAACTCTTATCCGCCAACGCGTGTTAACCGTAAACATCACGTGACATTCGTCTGGGAGGATCTGAAAACGTGTGATCTAAGACAAAAGAACCGAAGGGATCAACGTTATTTTATCGTCGCCAGGAAAAAATCGTCATATATATCGTATATAATATACAATTTAAGTATATATATGTAGGAATTACATTTTTTAAATCCCCATAGATACTCTGACTTACTTTATTATCTCTTACTATTCTCTTTTTACTCCTAATCTATTCTTCTAACTCTTATTTTACTCGTCGATACTCTTTCACACACTCGTTAATCTCACTCGTCAAACTCTTTTCTCTTCATATGCTCGTAGACTCTTCACACTCATTAATACTCTTTTCTCTTCACTCTTAATATGCTCGTAGACTCTTCATATAAAACTCTCTTACCCCTCTGCCCATTCTCTCACCTTATATACTATTTTCCTTCTTGTATTCCCCGTATCCACGCTAAATACACGTAATCACTCATACTATCTCATTTCCTTCACACCATCACAATAAAGTCCGATATTTCTTATGTCTTTTCACTTATTCGAATATTAAGTAACGATCGTTCTCGAACATTCATACTGAACAATAACTTTCTTCTTACATTTTTTCTAACCCTTCCTAACTGAAAAACGACTTTACTTTCACTTGAATTATGTATAAATTTAGCAACGATCATTCTCGAACATATTCGTATCTTCAAGCTTTTTGCTCATGTTTTTTCCCCAATCCCACATATTATATATTTCTATTCAGATCTTGTCTGTATATATATAAAGACGAGATCAGAATAGAAATAATAATAATATGTATAAATGATTATACTTACCCTTAGGCACAGAAAATATAGATGGTAAACGAAAGACGCCTTAATCGGTACTCTAGGGTTTTTTATTATCACTCGAAAATGCCATCACGTGCAAGTATCGAGAGTTGTATATTTGCTGGGAATAAGGATAAGATAAATGAATCAAATATATAAATGAGAGGGCTAGTACTATAGAGTAAACTTTATTTAGCTCGTCAGGGAAAAGCTTTGCGGCATAAAAACCCTTGTTGAATTATATACACGGTAAATCCTTACAGTGACGATGAATGTATTACAGCTTGCTTCCATATCGGCAGCTATCGTGTGATGAGATGCGTATATAGAGGGCAGAATAAAATCTGACCACGTTTAGGACTGCCTTTGTTTTTGTCGCTCGTAGTGCTTTAATGATGTAATCGTTGCGCAAGAGTGTAGTTCTCTTTGATGTAATTCTTCGCAGGCTTCGTGGTAGGATGGAACGTAGCGCAAGAAATCGCAGGCTTTACAGGAAAAGGCGATGTAATGCGCGGATCAATTGCCGAAAAGAGAAATACCGGAAATGTCGATGCATATGATTGGCCTAATAGATGTTGTGGGAGAACGTGATCAAGAAGAAAGAAGGATCTCTTACAAAGGGATCTCAGCCCTCCTTAGTTTTACCGCTGAATTACGAAGTTTCCTTATCGCGGATATTGCCATTCTTCAACAGGACTCGACACGTTTTTGACACGTCCCGACGCTCGACTTAGGATACGCAACAATAGTCGATCTTCTAAATGTGCTTAGAGTTAATTATGTTTTTTTATGTATTATTTTTTTTTATAGTCAGAAAACATTTTTTCTTTGAAACAATACAAAAATCTACAAGGAATGTTACTGTAGTAGTTTAATTTCTAGAAATAAATTAAGAGTTAGATTTTATTTTTGGTAGATTTAAATGTAAAAATATATAAGACTATTTATGGTGTAGGTCGAATACAGTTAAAAACAAAATTGTGTTTCTGTAACGAGAAGATAAAACTTTTATTTACTTACTTATGTGACTATTATTTACATTTCTTACCTGTAACGAGAAGATACGACATTTAGTGTTCCTTATAAACCGTATCGACCCTACTGCTCAAGTAAACGCTTACGACTGATCTCGCAACTCTTATCTATTCCCCTTCCTTTTACAACAGCTGACTTTTATGTCAGTTGTATGTACCGACGATTTTGACTAACGCGGTAGATTAATTAAACAATATTTCTTTACATATATCACATCGTTTATAATCGAAAAAAGTAACTGTTTAGGAAATAAAATAAAAAATAAAGAATGAGATAAACGCCGAGAACCTTACAATTGCTGTGGTCTAATTTTAAATATTTCAGTTACGAAACAGGTGGTTGTCACGTGTCACCGTAAGTGAGACAGGTGAGAAGTCGGTTTTAGTAGAGTGAGAAGGCTTAAGAGACGTTCTGGATTATATTAATCCCGCGAGCAAGACTTTGAGAGATTGTATTAATAACTTGAGTGGTCAAAGAACTAGTATGAGATCTACATTGAGCAAAACTGAGATGACTTTCTGGTGAGCACGTCATAACCGTTTAAAAATTTCAACTGTAAAGGCTGCCGGAAAAGCCGGCGTTACGATTAGTCTTAAATAGTCGCTGGGGAAAGAGGCGTATCTTCATCACGCGATAACTGTCGCGTGGCGCCGTTCGTTGGGAACGCTTATTCCCAAACAGTTACAATTTATAATTTCGGGAGGTAATGACTAGTATAGTATTCATTGCTTAACCTTAAATTAGTATTCCAGGATAAAATTGTTATCAACATCGTTATAATTTAAACCTGAAGCTCAAATTTTAAAAATTCAGGTAATTAATTACCAGAAATTTCATTGTTTAGTAAAAAATTACTAAGTAAAATATTGTTTTGCTTAGAATTTCATCATTAAAGAAAAAGTAATTAAACTTAGTCTCTTAATCTACTTTCTGACATATTTCTATTTTTCAGAAGTATCTATCATTCCAACACACAAATATATATGTTTTATTTATTTTTTTTTTTTTTATAATTCCATAAATCTTTACAATTTGTCCGTAGACATTTTGTAAATTGGTATATAAGTAAAAAAGATAGATAAGTTTTCTCTAATAAGGAAGCGTCGGTATTGTCGTTTATTTAGTATAGTTTTTACTAGGTATCTTAAGTAGATTCTTTTGAGCCTTCTAAGGATATGTTGGTTGTAGTTTTCATTAGCTAGCTGGTTAATGTGCATATCAATTCCTCTTTTGTATCTGCAGGTTAACTTGGTTATTTCTTCTTGTATCGAGGAAATATCTAATTCTTACTTATATCTTCATTGGATGTACAATGGGGCACCCACGATTGTGCGTAGGGTTATGGATTGTTGAGCCTCGAGCTTGACAATGTGGCTTTTCGCTGCTATACCCCATACGGTAATCCATATGTTCCAGATTGTTTTTTAATTTTCTGTAAATTCTTAGTTATTCTCTATTCTAAGTATCTAATTTTTGGCAGTTAGCCAAGCATTTGTCGTTTTTAAACGAATTTGTTCAATTTTGGCATTTATATGCTTTCTTCATGTTAGTATGGAATCTAGGTGTAGTCCTAAATACTTGACCGTTGATACTTGTGAAATTTCTGTATATAAAATTGTAGTCTTAGTTTTTTTATTTCCTCAGTGTAAACGTAATGTGTTTACATTTAGAAGAGTTTTTTTATCTTCTTATTATGTAACCATTCTTCGATGGAATTGATTTAGTTTTGTAACAATTGAACTGCTTGTTGTGGATCTTGGTTTACGATAAGAATTGCCATGATATCTGCAAATGTTAAGACATACAGTTAGCGTTTATTGGTATGTCTGCTGTATAGAGGGTGTAAAGAATTGGTCCGAGGATACTTCCCTGCGGAACGCAAGCTTTGATTAGTTTGATGTTCGAATTTTTGTCTTTTATTTTTACGTAAATGTTCTTTATGAAAGGTAAGATTTTAGGAGCTTGTACTACGAGTGCGGAAAGTGTTTATTGATTATTTATAGTAATCCTTGATGCCACACTTATCGAAAGCTTTTTCTATATCTATGAAGACGGTGGAACAGTACTCCTTATTTTCTAAAGCTGTTATTATAGTATTAGTTATTCTGTGTACTTGTGCAACGGTAGGGTGTTTGTTTCGGAATCCAAATTGATGGTCAGGAATCAGGTTTTTGTCAGGAATTTTTCTTTTTATTCTTTCGTGTATTATTTCTTCTAGCAGTTTAGTTATTAATGGTAAAAGCGATATTACTCTATAAGAATTTACATCATGCGGATCTTTATTAGGTTTAGGGAGCATTATATTTTCTGCGAGTTTCTAAGCACTTGAGAAGTAATAAACTCGTAATACTGCATTAAATATTATTATAATGCATCCTAATAGCTTTAGGTGGCAGTTCCATTAGCATCCTGTCATTTATTACATCGTAACCTGGTGCCTTTCTTATTTTGATATCTGATATTAGAATTCCAATTTCTCCGGCTTTTGTGCTCTTAATGTTTCATGTGATTGTGTTTTGCTTTCTATGTCATTTACGTTAGTAACTGTGTACGTATGAATATTGAAGTTGTGTGCTGTGAATATGTTTCAAGGTTTGTTTCGAAGGTTTCCGCTTGTTTTTCTGTGCTTTTCGTCCATGAGCAATCAAAATTTCGAATAGCTGATATTGATTTTTCTAGTCTTTTGAATCTTTTTGTTGTTTTCCGGAGAGAGTAATTTGTATCTTCGTGAGGTGAAAGTGATGTCAGCTATCTGTCGAATTCTGCATTGTTGTTATCCTGTATGCTCTGCTTAACATCTTTAGTTACTTTGTTCAGAAGTTTCTTATTACACTTTCCTTAATTCTTCTGCCACCTAGTTTTAGCTTGCCTTTTTACTTTTATTTTATGCAAAATAATGCTAGGATATGACGGAATTTTTCTGGGTATGACATTCTAGTATGTAGATGCCCACGCTGATTCTTGTATAGCATCTTTTACGTTGGTAACTGCATTTTTTAATTGTAAAGAGGTCTGAAATGGAATGTTAAAGTTTAATTTTGATTCTAAATTTTTTTTAAAGATCATCTAAATTGTACGTCCATTGCACAGAGTAGTGATTCTTTACATAGAATAGGTTTGTTCTGGTATGTGATTAATATGGGTGAATGGTCTAAGCTATGATCAAGAGATAATTTAGTTCTAAAGAGAATAAAATTGAAGCCTTTTAGGACGCCGAAGTTTAGTAAGTGCGGAGTTTTCTTACTATCTGAGGTCAAGTATTTTTGTTCACCTGTCGTAAGGATGTATAGGTTTTCGTTTGTTATGTATAAATCTAATGTTTTACCTCGTAGTGGATTTGTTTTTGATCCCCAATTTGGATATTTGGCGTTAAAGTCACCAGCTGCTATAAATTAATTACCTAGTTCCTTAAAAAAGTTGTTCTATTGGTTGATTGTAATTTTAAATTATGGCGGTGCATTGATAGCCGATAGTTTAATTGAATTACCCTGTGCTTTTTATGTAATTGTGGTAGCTTGAAGGTAATTTTGGTCTGTTCTACTGTATAGATAATGTTTTATCTCGTTCTTAATAATTATGGCAGTTCCACCATGCGCTTTAGCTGAAGGATGTTTTTTGTCATACATGGTGTAGTATGGAATATTTATATAGTTTTTGTCTGTCAGATGAATTTCAGATACGAGTAGAATGTCTATATCATGCGTGTATATGAATGGTTTGGTTTCTTTAGTTCGTTGTTGTAATCCGTTGCTGTTCAAAACCGCTATTTTTATTTATGTATCCATTATTTGTTATTAAGTAGCGTTTTTGTTAATAGTTGTCGCATTGTGGTAATTTGTTGCGTTTGTTGTTTTAAAAAAGAATTTTGCTCTATTATCATTGTTGTAATAATTTCTGTATTTTTAATAGATAATTTTAGTAGTTCTTTAATGTCCGATGTCTCCTTAGTGTTTAAGTCGTTTGTATTTGTATGTGCACTTTTGGTTACTTCGGCGTAGCTTCTTCTTTATTCGCTGAGTTCAACTATTGGTGTATTATACCTGCATTATGTTTTATATAATATAGCACTTATGTTTTGTTTAATGTAGTAAGTTTTTTCGTAAGGATCGTCTAGAATAGGTTTTTCCAATACTTTTTTTCTCAGCGTTGGATACAATTTATGTTGTAGTAATTTTCTCATCTGACATCCTTTGTAATTTGCTGGGTGGTTACCGTTGCAGTTTAAACATATGACTTTTTCTATTTTGCCCTCTTAAGGACGGAGTGCTGTTTAGTGTGTTTTTTCACATTTTACACATGCTGTTACAGTAATTTTTTGTATGCCCATAGACTTGGAATCTTGTGCATTGAAGTATTTCTCTTATTGTTCTTAGAGGGTCAACTTTAATTTTTGTGTTAAGCGGGGTATTATTCTCCTATATATATTTTTGTTATTATCCTGAGGAGCAAGTTCGATAAGAAATAAAGGTAGCGGATGTTCAGAATCGAATTTTATTATATTAGTTACTGATCTTACCTTGTGGCTAATTTTGTTTAATTTATTTGTAATTTTAATTATGTTGGCCTTGGGATAAAGTCCTTAAATATCGATTTTATAGCTCTTCTCGTTTTTTTCTTGATACGTTGGTATTCTGCGTTTTTAGTTTTTAGTGAGCTTATTACCTTTCTAAACGTATATTGTATTGCAGTTTGTTCTTTCATTTTGTTGTCATTAGGTTTTTTATTACTTTTAAAAAATATAGGACAAGTGAGATGGACTCCGAGAACTTAACAATAACACAAGTTTATTAAATTATCAGAGTTACAAGACAGGTGGTAGTCACGTGTGATCGTAAGTGAGACGGGTGAGAATTCGGTTCTTTAGTACAGTGAGACGGCTTATGAGAGGATTTTGATTTTATTAATCGCCTGAGCAAGGCTTTGAAAGTTTATATTAATCACGTAAGTGGTTAAACAAATGTTGTGAGATCAATAATGACCAACACAGAGATTTTCCGGTGAGCACGTTGTACGCGTAAGAGAAATTCCACTGTAATAGCCGTCGTACTCTTATTCCGAAACAATTACATAATTGTTTTTACTAGCTGTTTCATCCAGTAACTAGAGCATAGGGTCGATTATTTCTACGTCGATGTATATTGGTAGTTGCTTTACTGCTTTTTTTTTCTTCTACTGATTTTCCTGTAGTGTTTTTAGTTTCTGTTTATTCGTCGAGTATATCGTAAGAGTTGCTTATGGGTATTATTTGGAACCATTTTTTTAGTAATGGTGTGGTGGAGTTATTATTGTTGTTTTTTTGTTCACTTATTTTTCGATTTCTTGAGTTTTGCAACTTCATTGATTTAGCGGGTATCCAGTTTTGTGTATCTTCCGAGTCTGTATCTATTTCACTTTTCATACGCCAGTTTCTGTTATCTATTTTGATTATTTTTTTTTCTGTAGGGTAGCGTAGATAGTCTTCGGGAGCGGTAGGTAAACAAGTCCGTATTAACTAACGATTGAACGAAGAATGAAATAAAGGTGTAAAAATTTTTCTATAGCGATATTGTTTGTAATATGGAATTGTTCAATTTAAATTTTTAGAGAGTAGGATTATTTTTCCGTTAAGAACATATAAAATATGTATTCATTACCTTCTATACACGGAAACGATCGGAAGGTAAATTTTCTGAAAATAAATTCTTTTTAATTTCAGAAAGATAACCTTAATAAAATGTATTTCTGATCAAACTGTAATTGTTTATACAACAGCCAATAAAAAATAATTAACGTCGATGATAGAAAAAGTGGACATAGAGAAGTTTTTTAGCCTATGAAAGCATACAAAAATTTCTTAATTCTGAAGCAGAAAAAAAGAGTTCTAGAAGATATGTTATTTTCTAATCATTTTAGAGAAATATCATTGTTTCAGAACACAACTACTTTCCAAGGGGGCTAAAACTTATGTAATGCTAGGACTACGTCGTTGTTTCAATATTAAGACATAGAAATGAATGAAAAATGTAAATTCATAAATTCAATAAACAATATATATATTAAATAAGGAATTTAATTCTGCTTAAATTTTTTCATTATCTTAAAGACATTAAAATTGCATTCTTAGTTTCCAATAAGTACAGCAGGCTTCCTTTTTTTATAAAAAGACAAAAACTATAATTATTTTTTAAATATTTCTGTAGCTAAGTAAAATCATTATTCTGTTCGATTTTATTAGTTAAATGATACTTCAATATTACATGAAAGAAAACAATTACAGAAAAAAAATCTTCTTAGAAATAAAAATTTATTTCTAATATAAAAAAACAATTAAAAAAGTTTGATCTATAACTATATTATCTAATTAAAATACTCTGTATTTATCTCTTATTCATTGTTCTGATAAGATAAAGTACTTTTTGATAATTCTTTATTTGTAAAGTGATTGTGAAAACCAATACTTTTATGAGTTTGTACACATTTTTCATAATTATTTAACAGCAAAAAGTAATTACCAAAAACTTTATTTGCTTTTAAGAAATAATTTATCTCTTAACTTACAAGTTATTACTCTTTAAAAAGCATCGATCGTAATATGTTAAATCATTTACAAAAAGCACAATTTTCCTAAAATTGTGATTGATAGCATACCTTCTTATCAAATATAATAGATATTCGTGAAAAAGTTGATTAAGGACCCTAGAAAGCTAAAAAGATAAAGCAGATACTCGAAAAGCGAAGGATTCTCGATTCCAGTTATAGCCCAGTCAGTCCGGTATCTATAATTCTTTTCAAGAATACTATACTTGATATTTTCAAATAAAAACTGGTTTAAAGAGGAAAAACTTAGAATAACTCGAATGTTAGTTAATAAGTTTTAGCTTAACATAAACGACATTATATTATAGATTTGCTCATAGTGTATTGTGAAAGATTTTAATAAGTAATAAATAACATTAGATATATCCATTTAAAAAAAAAACTCATCATACTTTTACGAGTTAGATCGCAAGGGTAAATATCACACAAATAAAATCAGTACAATTAAGATTTTTTTTTAATAAAGCTGACGCTCACTACAACTATAGAAATATTTTGTATAATATTCTTACAAGTTTTGTTAGAAAATTGTTATTAACCCTTTCGCTACGGACACCGACTATAGTCGGCGGCCGCGCGAAGTGCTGTGTGTATGTGAACCTACGCTTATGCTTAAATTTGTTAATATGTTAATTTCTGAATACTCAAATTATACTCATTTTTATGTTTTTCATATAAAATGACAAAACATTTGTTACATAACTCTCAAAAAAGTATCAACAAAAAAGAATTCCAAAATATCATTGAAAGACGTAAGCCACTGCAAGTAGCAGTGGCGCTACTCCCGCTGAACGGAGCGCTGTAGCGAAAGGGTTAATATCTATCTACTAAAATATTTACTAGTTGCTTTATTGCTTAAATATCTTTAATTTGAATGTAGTATTTTAAATAGAAATAAGTCTGAAATATTATATGTAGTGTAGGATTCGTGAAAAAATTGGGCCGTTGGACTGACTAGACCGGGACTCGAACCCGGATCTTCCGCTTTCCGGGCGACTGCTCTTTAACCAATTGAGCTATCCAGGGCCCACCGTCAATTCTCCTCACGAATGCCTATTTAAGTGTTTGGCTTGGAGGTGCTCGCATCCCACAGTAGTTTCTCCAATAAGTACGTAAACTATGGTTAGAAAACGTTTATTTTACAAAATTTAGGCTATATCAATCCTATTCTTTGAAAAATGGTCCTCGTGTTTTGGATAACATATGTATGTTTTTGTCTTTAATGTTTCAGATATCCCTGGAAGCCCTTCAATAATCAGGCTCTTCAGCTGCTTTATCCGTTCCAGTTTTATCATCTAAACTTTAGTCTAATGTTGAACCTGTACAATCAATTTTAGTTTCATAAACAAAAAAGAGTCACACGTGGCTAAATCGGGTTAGTGGAAATTTTCATTTTGCCTGGTAATTGAATCAAAAAGGAATGAATTTTGAGCTCTAAACATTTATTTTAATTTTTTGCGCAAACAATTTTTGGAATTTAGCTCGTCAACAGACAATTGATGAGTAATTCGTCGTTTGGAAATAACAAAAAATAATAAACCCATAATGTTACTACCAATAGGCAAGATTAGTAATCGACTTGATTGTCGACATTATAATTTATGAACTTTTTAAGAGGATTTTCCAAAGTTCAGCATAAATTTATTGTTAAGTCGTTACTTTACCTGTTTATTAATCTCTATAAGCAATAGGAACAAGAATAAGAACTTCATCATGAAAGTCTAATGATTACTTACGATTCAGTAAATCATTGCCAGCAAAATAGTCAGGAAAAATTTCTAAACCTAACCTTAAGGCAAGTACTTAGTAAATCAACTTGCGTATTTATTTTACGAACTACGTATAAAATTCTGATAAATGTACCAACAAAATAAAATTGTTTGTAATAATTAAAGTTTCTAAATTTATTTAAAATAATACAATTACAAACAGATTTTCTTAATTTGATGTAAATAAAAACTTATGATATAAGTAAAACTTAGGGTCAAAAATAACCAGCGCTTCTTTCAACTAAATTGCAGGGACGATTATAGAAAGTTGTTCTATTATTGTAGTTCGACTGTTTTAAAATACCCAAACAACTAATATTATTACTTCCTATATCCATACAGAAGTAGCTCTTGTACAATATAAAGTTGTTTTTCTAAATTTGCAAATAATGGAGTTCATATTTATTATTAGTAAAAAAACGCCGAAGATAAATTAGTTGAATTGTAAACGTTGACAAAATACAAAAATGCAAAATCTGTAAATGCATAGGGTGAAATTGAGACAAAACGACAATATTCTAAGTTATTACGAATAAGGGTTCAATAAAGGTTCATAAAATGCTTAAAGGATTAATAAGAAAATTAGAAATACGATAGAAATAGAATAAATAAAATATAAAATAAAATTATTTTCCATTTTTACATTATTAATCAGTAACGTAGAATACCTAAAATATAAAATTGAAATTCTTGTTACGACCAGTAATTGCTAGAACTCACTGTGTTTCGTCACTTGGACATTGGTCACTTTACCCTTGTGTAGGCGACATATAAGTAAAGTACGTTATACTATACCGCAACGTATACTTAATGTATGTTATACTATACCGAAACGTATATACTATTTGAATACTTGTATACTCTCGTAAGCGGTATTTAAACTCATCTGTACTTATTAGCGATTGTAGGAGGAATGATATGTAATCAAATTTTCCAAATTTATTTCTTTTAGACTATCTGCATATAGTTTTTGAATTTTTAAATATGAATTTATATATAAACTTATTGCCATATCGAAAAAAATCAACCCAAGCGATTAGAGGGAATATATTTTCATGCAGCTGAGATGAGTTCTTAATCTTGTAATTTATCTTCGTATCCATTGAATAATAACTTAATAGTAAACTGATTTTATTACAGAGAAATTTAATTCTAAGCCAATAGTGTAGAAGAGGTTTTGTAGATCACGAGATGAGAAGCGTGATATTTTTATAGTTGACTGAATCCAAAAAATTGATTTACGTTAGTTTTAAATATTCTTATTATATAATAATCTAAATATTTAATATTAACTTACTACTGCTACGGCATCATATGTTGGGATTTTATTTTCCAGTGTTCAAACACTGCAACCTTCTTTAAGATACATTGAATGCATTAGACAGCAAGTGACTTTACTTTTTCTAGGATAAAAAATGACATCCTGCTTAGTTTCGCCTAACTCTTTAACATTATGGCTCTAAATGTTTCTAAACTATTTTATCAAGTAATTTTCATTTTTTTTTAATATAAAATAATAAGAATCGAATAAGGTTAGAGGTCTTTTATAAAAATCTTATTAAAAAGGAAGTAATATAAATTTCTTTTAATTACTGCATGTTTTTCGATTAAGACATTTTTTAATGTAGCTACGTTACCTTTATTTGACCGATAGAGTCTCAAGCAGCGCGATAACCGTAGGTAAACTACGATTTTTTGATACAAAGTCTGAAATCGTAGTACATTTCGAGCGCTATGACAAATGACGATGCCGTCACTGATTGTCGAGGTTGTGTTAAAGAAGACCCCTAACTCTAATTAATATTTTTCATACTTGATTGAGACAAGAGCTATTGCGCTGTTCAAACTTTTTCGACCGTGTTTTTTTAAAAACCTCTGGGACTTAAACAGTTAAAAAAAATGGTGTGTATACTTATGTAGGCACATAAGAAGTTATACTTTTTTGGAGTATCAAAACGAATATAACCTCACTAACCTCAAAAATAACTTCAAAAAAATACCTTAAAAAAAAAATAAGGAATTACGTTTAAAAAAAGATTAAACACGTGTCTCACCTTTCGCTCGCCTCGCTTGTATACGGATTCAACAACAAGGTTCACTTCGTTTATGGAAGTATAAGGAATACTTATACTATGCTTATTTCGCTTCTAGCTTTTATTGTATTTTTCGTCGCTTTCTTTGTAAATTCTCCTCAAGTTATATAAAACGTGTCGTCGTAGGCATCCAGTAGAATAATAGGACGAGTGTTTTTGTTTCATAGGCTAAGCAGGGCGTGCTTAGCAACGGTTTGATGATTGGGGAGGAACGATAAATAAATTATGATATTGTAAATATTCTCAATATACTCAAAATGATTGAGCTGCATATTTCGAATATACACTAAGAATCTATAATCTTTACAAATGGTACATAGATCGTTATCACTTCAGGTGCCACATGAATACTAAAGGAAGTCCTCGTTAGGCTACGCTCGTTATTTAGTATTGAATAAGAAGTTTAACTTCAAAAAAAAGAGGAAGAAGAAAAAAAAGACGACTCCATGCCATAGATTTGAATTCGCTTTGCCGCGTATCGTAAATACCTATACACTTCGTGGATTCAATCTTTTCCATGTCGCTCGTAAAAATTTCACTCTCATCACATTTTCCCATACACACCAAAAGAAGTTTAACTTAAAAAAGGATTAAAGTTTACACACAAAAAATAGATGCATTAATAGCGTATAAAGTAACAAACATTTTTACAAAACTATATAGAGTAAAAGTAATTAAAAACACGAGAAACAATCCATATTTTGATGTTATAAATAAATGAATCTATTTGCTACTGGCAAATTTTTCGCCGCGAAAGTCCCGCTAAACGAGCTGCCGCGCACAAAAATACGCACGGTGTTTAAAAAATATCGGAAGCGACAATTTATTTAGCAGGTTTTATTATTAATTAATCACGTAAAAAAACAAATGATAAAAACAAAAATTGATGTTTTAATCAAAGAAGAAAAACTCTATAAGTAATAACTTCTATTGTTTATTTTACATTTCGTTATATGTTATGCAAAACGACTATAGTCGCCCGTAGTACATCAGTAACATTTTGTGGAGAGCAAATATTGTTGCCCGTCGTAATGAAATTGTTAAAATTTATAATAAAACTGTTAATTAAATTTCATAATATACATTTATTAAATTCACATTATTCTCAAAGAGGTAGATCTTTTACTGAATTGTCCTTAGCGGTTTTTTAGCAGCAATAAAATTTTAGCGGAAGTATCATAAAAAATTAGTAAGTTGTAAGAATATATTTTCGTGAAAATAAAATTTATCTATCTGCTTAGAAAAATCTTTTTGTTTTCTGCTAAAAAGAAATTACTTTTCCTACAGATTTAATGAAGTCATTTGCTAATTGAATCACTACCTTTCGAATAAAATTAAACGTTTAAAAATAAGTAATTTGTCTTTAAAATATCACTAATTTTTGCAAGCTCAATCTTTTAACTAACAATTTAAATTTGACCTTTTTACAATAAAATATATATTCAAATAAAACACCTATTGCGACGTAAACTTATCGCTTTTAAATAAAAATTTTTTTCTTCCTAACTTCTAAAGGAAATCTTAATGCAGATGCATTGTGAGAAAACGAAAATTCTATCTATTGTAAAGGTATATAATAAATATTTATTTTTTTTAATATTACTAATAATTTAACTATTTTAATGTAACAATTTTATAATCAAAATATTGTAACAACTTTAACAGGAAATAATTTATACGAAAATAATAATAAGAAAATTTATCGAGATTTGTTTATAAAAGAAAACTTTTTTTGGTTAAAGCAAAAGAAATTTTAACTGCAGCAAAAGTATTGTTTGTCTTATTTTACGTACATGATAAGGAGTTATCTTATTCTGTTTGACCTTTGCGTCATAAAAAAAAAACATTAACTTCTAAAGATTAATTACTTCCAATTCTATAAGAAATCCCAATTTAGTTAGCCTAAATTTGTGTATCATCTTTTTTACTCATTTATTAGAAACTTTTAATAATAAAATTATAATTACAAGTAATTTACCAGGAATTATAATTATTTCTAGCTGCCTGTAATGCAACAGAAACTATATATATCTCTTTTTTAATGCGTTTAAGTCTGTATCTTTGTAAAATACATTACATTTTCATATATAACAGAACGTTTTGAAAAAATCATATATAGAGACTTTTTTGCATTTTATGTAGTTGTTCTACTAAAACGATATGAAAAGCGGTAAGCTTTAACGTTACATACAGTCGTTACATGATGTTATAAGATACATAACATTACATAATTTAAAATATTGGAAAAGTAATGTTTGATTCTTATCTATATTTTCCTACGCTTACGGTTATCATTCATAATATATTTTAAAACGTTCTACTATATAATTATAAAATGTTTAGTTACTAAAAAATAAAATTTCTTCCTAATTTTAGTACATTATTCTAAATGTTATTGTTGAGATTGTGAGATTTATTTTATTGTATTATGTATAAGAAAAAAGAAAGTAGAAACTAAATATAACCCCTTTGTTGCGTAAGAGTGTGCTATGCTTTCAAATTGCGGCAATTTAAATTATCACCTGATTTGTGGTCGTACCGAATCTTCTCGAATATTCGAATATTCGAAAAAAAATCATATTTAACAACACATTTTGTACCAAAAGTCATCATTGACATTATAAAAAGAATTCATTTTAACATTCAACTTAACAGCAGAAGTATTGATTGATCTTGAGGAATCTTTTAACTCGATTTAGTTACATAGGGATAATTTGTACATTATATAATAAATTATAATATTTATTTGAGAACCTACATTATGATACAATCAAATCTCATATCTTTTTAAATATTTATGTAAGCCGTCTACTAAATATGTACTTATTAATTATCAAATTTTACTAATTTCGCTCTGAATCTCTTTTCTTAATTAAAAAGAGAATAGATCATTTTTAAATGCGTAATCAAAGAAATTATACTAGTTAAAATGCAAATCAACTCCGCCTGCATGATCGATGGAACATCGAAATCAGCGATCATGTTGCCGGTCCTAAGCCCGGGAAAAGGAGGAAGGTTGTTGGGTCAGGCTAGCTTCCTACCCAACGTAAAAAAGGAAATCTGCTCAAAAGGACAAAATTATGCCTCGGAAAAGGACGGATTTAACGATGACGACCCATGCAAGTAAAAGGAATAAAGAATGGAAGAAAAAACATTTATTGCGCTTGGCTACCTGGAATATAAAATCATTGAACAACAAAGACCAGGAGACCCTGAAGGAACTAAAAGACAACAATATTGATATTTGCGCCTTACAAGAAACAAAAAAGAAAGGCAAAGGGCAAATACAATATGAAGACTACCTGGTGATATAGTGGAGTCGAAAAACAAACCAGGGCAAAAGAAGGGGTTGCCATCGCAATATCAAAAAAGTATCAAAACAACATAAAAGAATGCATATACATATCTTCACGAATCTTGTTAATAAAAATAGAGGCGGAAAGCCAAAAAATAAATGTAGTGTCAATATATGCACCTGAAGATAACAAACCAAAAGAAGAAAGAGAAGCCTTCTACGACCAACTACAAAATTTAGTCGGATCATTACCAAGTAACCAACAAATGATAATCCTTGGAGATTTCAACGCTCGCATCGGAAATGAAATAATACCTGGAATAAAACAAAGGTTCAACGAAAACGTGTTAAATGACAATGGAGAACTAATGACACAGCTATGCACATTTAACGAGCTAAGGATTAATAATACATTTTACAATCATAAGGAACAATATAAATTTACATATAGCAACACCAGAGGCTTCAGGTCTACAATTGATTACATTGTTACTAACAGATACGTCCAACCAAACCAAATATTAATGTTAGGACATTAAACTCCGCGAATGTAGGAAGCGATCATAGCCTGCTACTAGCAAAAATAAGAATGAAGTTTAAACCCCAAAGGAATCTAGCACGAGCAACTCAAGAATCGAAAATAAACATAGAGTCACTATAGAACTTACCAACCAAACAACTATACGAGAACAGGTTGAAAGAAAAAATCAAAAAAGACCCAATAAAAGAAGAAGATAACATAAACATAGCCTGGAAGAAACTAAGAACCAACATTTTAGAAGCTGCATACGAAGCCCTGGGAACACGAACTGTAAAAAACCGGCTAGAATGATCAAGACTCCTTGGTTCCGCCCAGAGATTAAGGAAATATGCAAAAAAATAAAATGGCATACCTTATCTATAGGACATTACGAACACCTGAATCATACGAAATGTATAGACGAGTCCGGAATCAAACAGCGACATTAGTAAGGCAAACAAAACAACATCATTGGGAGATTTTTTCGAAGAGAATGGAGAGTTACTTCTATGGACTCCAAAAACAAATCTGGCGATTTATTAGAAATCAAAGAAAGGAGGTCAACGAAATGATCGAAACAAATCAGATCACAAGAGAAACCTGGATTAACTACTTAACAGAACTCTATAAATCAGAAGAACCTCAAGCGGAACTAAATACGCCAGAAATAATAACTAAAAACGACATACAAATTGAGTCCAGTGATGTAGAAACAGCTATTCGAAAACTAAAGAATAGGAAGAGCTCAGGGCAAGATGGCATCCCAAACGAATTACTAAAATATGGTGGCTAACGTCTCACACAACAGTTAACATTCCTAATCCAAAAAATACTATGCCAACAAAAATACCTGATGAATGGCGAACCAGCACAACTATAGTTATGTTTAAAAAAGGAGACAAAAAACTACCTACAAATTACAGGGGAATAAATCTTTTAAACACTTCATTGAAACTAACAACAAAAGTTATAACGAATAAAATTAACAGCTTAACGAATCTAGAAGACGAACAACAGGGATTCAGATCAGGTAGATCATGCACAGACGCGGTTTTCATCATAAGACAGATAACAGAAAAATCAATTGAATACAACAGACCAGCATATATGTGTTTCATTGATCTGGAAAAAGCATTTGACCGGGTGCAATTAAAGGATGTTATTCACCTCCTTTATAACCGACAAATTCCGAACAATCTTATTAAGACCATAGAGAACATCTATAGAAACAACAAGATCCAAGCAAGGATAAATGGTGCCTTGACTGAACTGATTGATGCAGGTCGTGGTATCCGACAAGGGGATTCCCTAAGTCCCCTGCTTTTTAACATCATCATGGACGAAATAATAAGAAACGTAAGACTGCTAAAAGGATATAAAATGGGCAGCGAAGAAATAACCATCCTATGCTATGCTGATGACGCTGTATTAGTGGCCGAAAATGAGGATGATCTACAACGTTTACTACACCGATTTAACTGCATAGCCAAATCATTCAACATGAAAATATCGGCCCAGAAAACAAAATGCATGACAACATCAAAGACACCGTTAAGATGCAAACTGGAAATTGAAGGGAAGGTTATTCAGCAGGAAATGAGATTTAAATACCTAGGAATAGAAATCTCAGGATATGGTGATGTCGAAGCAGAGGTAAGAGAACAGACAACGAAGGCATCCAGAATAGCGGGTTGTTTGAATGACACAATATGGCGAAACAAAAACATTGACATAGAGACCAAAGCAAGAATTTACAAGGCAATGGTAAGACCTATTATGTCATATACCGCAGAAACTCGACCAGACACGGCGAAAACGAAACAGTTACTAGAGACAACCGAAATGAGAGTGCTTCGCAGAATAGTTGGAAAAACACTGCTGGATCGAGAGAGAAGCGAAGATATAAGAAGAACATGCAAAGTGGAAAATATCAACGAATGGATACTAAAAAGGAAAAAAGAATGGAACGAGCACATCAGTAGAATGGACAACAGAAGAATTGTCAGAATTGCACGGGATAAGTCACCGGCAGGCCGCAGAAGCACGGGACGCCCACGAAAACGATGGTGCGACAATTTAACAGTGCAATAGGCAGATAAACGTCGTTAAGGAACAGGCAATTTGCCTAAACTAAAGAAAGAAGAAGAAGAAGAAGAAAATGCAAATCGGACATTAGTAAACACGTCGTAGAAAAAAGAAACCAAAGAATTATTTTTTTACAAAAAAATTGAATATTTACTTCTTAGTTCCGTTTTTTAAAACGTATTTGATGATAAATAAACATATAGTTTCTAGCGGGGCATTCAAATAATAATATAATCAACGTGATTTAACTTATAATATGAAAAAATTTATGTACAATTATAAAATAAAGAATAAAAACAATAAGAACTTTTTTCGATTTTATTCGTCGTTATTTTTACGGTCTTAATATTTTCACTTCAAGCTTTGCGATTGATGAATTTCTGATCCTCGATTTGCTCCATTTTTAAGTCATGTTATTATATTACTAGCCAACAATCACTGTTGTATATCGTTTTAGCAATTTTACTGCTTTCTAATACCTGGAAAAGAAGAATCAAAAAGGTTTCATATTTTTTATCAGAATATGCATATGATCATTTTTACGTCGCATTGTTGCATAACTTAAATAAAGAAATCTAAATAACGACATGTATGTCATTTCTTCTGTTGTGGGTCGCAATCAATACACGGATTGGTAAGGTCGTGTTTACATTTTGCTCTTAACCTCTACTCCTAGTGTCTATATACATTCAACAATTAGAAAAATCTCATTAAAAAGCCGTTTACTTTGAAATCTTTTGACTAGGTCTGGTAAGTGGATATAAGCCTTTAACATATTCTTGACCAGGATATGCATACATTCATTCTACCGCTGTGGCAAATAGCTACAGGATCCAGGCGTCCGACTACTCCTTTTAGCAGGAAAAGACCAATAGCACATGATTATACCAATAATAAATATCATAAAATAGAAGAAGTTTTACTAACAGCAAATAGGTACTAAATCCAAAGTGAATACACAGAAGTAGATGCATCAGCTCCTATAAATGAACAGTAACCATAAGCGATTCCTCCTTTTCCGATATATAGATAACGTTCTTGATAATCAATCGCTAAAGAAATGTTTAGAAGAAGTCGTGCAAGAAAAATGTTACTAGCCCGGAGTCTTATAGAAGAATTGAGAGAATTTCGAAGTTATCAAACAAAAATTTTAACACATAATTATTAATATAGTAGCGTTATTTTCTGGTTGAATTGCGCAACATTCATCATTCCATTTATTTAAATGTCCTAAAGTACGAATTTTAATAGCTTTGGCATGAATTTGTAATCAAAAGCAATATAAGACATAGGGTAAAGCATAACTTGCTAATAATATTATATTTTTACCTGAAACAGAAACCAAATATCAACACAATATATAACGTAAACAAACTAAAAAATACAATAGTCAAAATTATACAACCGCTAAAAAAGAAATAAATAGTTAAATGCAAAAGGTTCTGAAGGTACGGTCACAGTTAAAGCTATTGCAACCGCACATACCAGTGTATTAAATTTCCAGGTATACACACAACGGCTGATTGCAATAATAGATAGATAATTTACTAGCCTTTATTTTATTTAGCGGCCTTCATACCACGAACTACAAGAGATGTCCTCGCTATCAAGAGCAGCTTAAGAAAACCTTTAATAGACCAAGGCTCCGGGAAAATCATGTTATTCTGACAAACCTACAAGCCGAACAAGTGAAGAAAGACAGACATTAAACAAATCCATTTTTGACTTTAATTTATACTACACAAATAATTCAATTGGATAAGCACATAGAGGTACAGCGATTATAATTAAATCTAGTTTTAAACATTACGAACTTGCACCCTACAAACAGTTACGGCACACTATGGGTAAGATCTGATGATGTAGACGTTGCAATAAATTTACAAACGAGCAATATAATAGATAGAGTTCGAGGTTCTACACCTAGTCCTAAATTTAGGAAAAATCACTAGTACCCTGATTATATTTCACAAAAAATCCAAGAAAACTGACAGCTGCCTAGAATCTGACAAAATAACAGATTGCTGGATGAAAAATGGAAATTAAATAAAGCAACAATGATTCTAGGGAATATTCTCTAGAACTTTAAAAATAAAGGCATACAGATCTTCCTAACAAATTTAAATACAACAGCTCACATTAACTATTCACTTTGGAAAGCAACCAGGCGATTCAGGCGTCCAATACAGGACATTCCGCTGTTTCGACAACCACAATGTGGATGGGCTAGAAGACCAATATATAAAGCAAATCTCTTTGCCCTTTACCTTGCTGGAGTATTCAAATCATTCCCATCTTCTGCATCTAACGAGGAAAGAGAGATCAGAAACCTTTTCTGCTCACCTTTTCTATTGTTACCATAAACCAGACAGTATACTTTGGTATGACAGAGGTCAAAGAAGACATCGCAGCTTACATAAATCCAAGAAAGGCATCAGGCCTTGATCTAATCAGCGAGAAGATAAATAAAAATTTGACAAAGAAAGGAATCGCATCAATAGATTAATTATTTAAAACCATTCTGCGTCTATAATATTTTCATACTACCTAGAAAATAGCTGTTATAACGCTCATTCATAAACCTGGGAAAGCAGGAAGTAAATTAACGACATACCGACCATTTAGTGTTTTATCTGCTATATTTAAGCTATTTGAAAAAATGCTCATTATTCTCTTCTACACAGAGCTGGACCCTAAAGTACTCTCATAAACATCACTTCGGATTTTAAAAACACCCTGCCACAATTGAGCAAATACAACGTATAACTAGAAAATTATCAAAAGATCTAGAACAAAAAAAATACTGTTCAGCGGTATTCCTGGACATTAGGCAAGCCTTCAACAAAGTATGACACACAAGACTGCTATACAAACTAAAATAAATTCTGTCATATCTTTCAATCTGATTCTTGAGTCCCACCTTAAAAACAGAAAATTCATAGTAAAATATCAAAACCAACTTACAAAAGTCTATCTAATCTTATCCGGTATTCTACAAGGCAGTGTACCATTGGGCCTTTAGTGTACGCTGTCTACACAGCGTCACGTACATATTCTAGAAAAATGGTGTCAAAAGTAACACAACAATGTAAGCAGAAATAAATCGACGAATGTAACATTTACACTGCGTAATCACACATGTCCTCCAGTTGCCTTAATTGGGCAGAAATACCAATCAAAGATTCTACTATATACTAGGGAATAATATTAGATAAGAAATTGACGTAAAACAACATATTCAATCAATAAAAATCTACTTTAGGGGAAAAGTTAGAGATATGAACTAGGTAATTGATAGAAAATCTAAGTTAAGTCTAGTGAGCAAGTTTGCTATCTATACTTCAATCCTAAAACCGGTATGGCCCTATGGAATCCCACTTAGGGGTAGTGATAATAACTAAAACATAGAAATTTTACAGAGATTCCAATCAAAAACCATATGTTGCATCTGCAATGCCCTCTCGTACATAAGCAATGAAAGATTTCCTAAAGATCTAAGAAGGCCCACGGTAAAAAAAGAAATTGCAAATTTCATCGAACGATACATCATTTGTTTATCTAAAAACCTGAATCCGCTAGCAAATAATTAGCTAGAAATCACGAGTCTTACTCGTAGATAGAAAAGATTCTACTATTCGGATCTTGCAATAAAATTCACTTAACATCTAACGACGTTAATTAGTCAAAGTTACATATATTTACGCTCATCATTGTAATGTTTTCTATATTTACAATTCATGTCAATGTATCACGTCATCTTATATTACTCATATTTCTCGCTGAGAATTGATTGTAAATTCATATAATTATTATTAAAAAAAAAAAAAAAAATTTAGTGCTTTTTTCCGCATTTTACTCATGCAGGATTTCTGTTACAGTAATTTTTTTTGTTCCCATAAGCTTGGCATCTTTTGCATTGAGGTATTTCTCTTTAAATCTTGGTAGTTTAACTTTAATTAATTTATTAAGCAGGGTGTTAATCTCGTATATATTTTTATTATTATCCTGAGGAGCAAGTTCGATAAGTAATAAAGGTAGCGGCTATTTAGTATCGATTTTTATTATATTTTTTATTGATCTTACCTTGTGGCCAATTTTGTTTAATTCATTTGTTATTTTAACTATAATGGACTTGGGATGAAGTCTTAAAATATCGATTTTATAGCTCTTCTTGGTTTTTCTTGATACGTGTGGTAGCGTTTTAGATTTTAGTACATTTATAATCTTTCTGAACGTATTTGGTGTGTTTGTATGTATTTTTACTTGGTTGTCATTAAGTTGTTTTATTACATAATTGTTTTTACCATCTGTTTCATACAGTAACTCGAGCAAAGGGTCGATGATTTCTGCGTCGATGTATATTTTGTTTCCATTGACGGTTGGCCTATTTCGGTATTTTGAATAATGAATCTGTTGCCGTCATTAACGATTTTAAGAGGTAGGATATTGTTACATTCCTTAGTCAAAACTTTTTGCCATAGACTCGAACACGCGGTTACTCGTATGGGTGCAGTGTTATATCGCTAGTACATTGGTCGCTCATCCTTGTATCTACAATGTAGATCTAACGTACGTTATACTGTATCTCAACGTAATTATTATTTAAATACTTATATTCTCGTGAGCGGTATATAAACACGTCCGTATTTACTAACGATTGAACGAAGAATGACAAAAGATTCTAAATTGGGTGAACAATAAAAAGTGACTACTTCTTTAATAGCAAGGCTATAAACTTCTAGAAAGTATGAAAAAGTGTTGATTTCCTATATGTGTTGAGTACTTTTTTTGTAGATTTAAATGCTTTTACAACGAAGAATGATTGTTTCGATTCTGGGAATGAAATGTTTCGGGTATTTTTTCTTCGCCGTAAAAGGAAATTTTCATATTTATTGAAAAATTTTTCTAGCAAGATTTATTACCTTTAGTTGTTCGCAGACTACAAGATTCTTAATAGAATAATCTTTTTAATCTTTTTTCTGTAAGATTTTTCAAAAATATTACAGTTTATACCAATGAATATAGATTTCGTGAACGAAAAATAGAGTAGATATCTTTAAAGTCAAGAGAATAAACTTCTTGGAAAGTAGAAAAATTATTGATTTCCTTAATTTTTAGGGTACTTTTTATATTAAATTTAATGCTTATTCGTCGTAGGACTATCGCTTTGATCTTTGTAATGCATTGTTTTTGAGTTTTTGTGTACTTCTATTTCGCTGTTCAAGAAAATTTTCATATTTTCTTGAAAAAATTATCTATGAAGCTTTTCGATCGGTAGGTTTTCGCAGACTATAACATCTACAACTGTATTCTATTTTTATCCATTTTTTTGAAAGATTTCTCAAAAATATTACATTGATTACCACTGAATATAGATTTCGTTTAGGAAAAAAGAGTCCGATATTTTGGATATCAAGGCCAAAATCTTCTCAGAAAGATAAAAAAGCTTTGATTTCCTAATTGTTTACGGTACATTTTGTGTAGAAATAAATGCTATTTTGCCGAAGAACGATCATTTCGATCCTGGTAAGAAAATTTTTTCGAGTTTTTGAGATCTTTTCTTTGCCGTTGAAGAAAATTTTCACATTTTATTGAAAAAATATTTTAGCAAAATTGTTGATCTGTAAATGTTCGCAGACTATAAGATTCTTAAGTGTATCCTTTTAAGTTTATCCTTTTTTTCGTAAGATTTATCAAACATATTACAGTTTATACTACTGAATATATATTTTGTGGACGAAAAAAAGAGTCGTTTTCTTTGATGGCAAGATCACCATCTTTTTTAAAAGTACAAAAATTATTAATTTCCTACATATTTTGGTTAGAAAGAAGATAGGGGGAAAGTAACGATTGTGGGTAGACTATAGCGAACAAAATAAAATAATCATACCAAATGCCATCCATTCCCAATTATTGATGATCTGTTAATGCGAGTACGAGATTGCGAATTGTTTTCAAAATTAGATATAAACTTAGCCATCTGGTAAATCTTGATTAGGGAAAAAGAAAGATATAAAACCGCGTTTTTTACCCAGAGCGGGCATTAGCAATGGAAATGCTTGCCTTTTGGCTTAAAGTCAGCTCCAGCAATCTTTCAGAGAATTCTGAGTGACGTATTAGCGAAGAATAATCTCAAAACTTTCGCGAAATATTACATCGATGATATTTTGATTTTCTAAGAAAATTATTCAGATCATGTACGTCACATTAGGAAAGTTCTCATCGCTATAGAAAAAGCGAATTTAAAGTTAAAAAAGAAAAAATGCACATTCGCAAAAAAATCAGTTATTTATTTAGGACATGAAATTAAAGAAAACGAGATAAAACTCGTAAAAATGATAACTTAATCACAATCAAAAATTTTCGTACTCCGCAAAATCAAGAAAATGTTAGGCAACTTTTGGGGAAGATAAATTTTTACCTAAAATAAGTACTACAAGCTTCGATAGAGCTAAAACCACTGCATAAGTTACTCAGGAAAAATGTAAAATTTGAATGAACACAAGAATGTTAAGACAGTTTAAGGAAGACAAAAAACTATCTCAGCTCTCAGCTTATATTGAAAATTTTCGACCCGAAACTTCCTATATACATTTTTATATATATATATATCTAAAAATGGAGTAGCGGCAATCTTAAAACAACCTCAAAAAACAACTCTATAAATTCAGTCTTCTTCTTTTTAAAAAAATTACCAAGATCACAAGAAAATAAACAAGCTATTTTCCTAGAAATCCTGGCGATAAAAGAGTATATCTTATATTGGCAATATAGGCTAATAAGAAATAAATTCACGATATTTACAGACCAGAAACCGCTTTAAAATTTTTATGTAAAAAAGAGTAAGGATCCTAAACTATTAAAGTTACTACAATACATTTCAAATTTTGATTATTGATATATTTTGTGAGTAATAAAGCAAATTTCAAAGGAAAAAAGTTGCACTATTAAAGAGGGAAATGTTTTAGTTGAAAGAATTTTTTTTCGAGACTATTTTTTACGAAATTTCAGGGTTATCGATATTTCTTTTTCCATAAGATATATACTACTTTTTTTTATACCTAATAATACACAAATGCATTATTTGTTTATAGAATGCTTGTAATGGATAAAAGAAACTAATAAACAGAGAACATATCTTGTGATTGTTTGATGCGGGATCTTAATATCAAAAATCATAGGTCCTTATGGGACCACGTAAAGTGCCAAAATTTATAACATTTTACTATGATATTACATCCGGAACTTTTATCAGATACTGCGTTAAATATTAGATAATGAATAAGGTACCAAAACGATGGCTACCCTGAACAACATTATTTGAAATAGGCAAGAGCAATATTACATTGAAAGTTTAAAAACCGTTGGATCTGATGATGAGGAGTAGAAAGGCTAGCACGTTATGCTGACTTCACCGCATTAGATTTTTATTTATGTTGTAAGCCATTATAAAAAAATTATATAATAGTTCATCTGAAAAAAGTGAATAGTCACAATTTTTAACACCTGTAGCTTACATAATTTGTATTTATTTTCTAAAGACAGTAGAATTTACATTTGAATACAAGTGCGTTATTTAATATAATTTAACCTAATGCTCCGATTGCTACGCTGCTAAGCAAAATTGCGCTTAAAATTCTATGTGCCGAAGTGGCTTATATGCAGAAGTACAAAAACGTGCAAAGAGATTAAAGTTATTTATTTGAATATTGATTTTTGGTTACAATCGAATCTGATCGTACAGTACGTTAGATTTATACCGCAGATACAAAAGTTAGCGACCAGTGTTCTAGCGAGTTAACACTGCACTAAAGCGGTTAACAAGTTTTTCAAGCCTATGGCAAAAAGCTTTGACCATTGAAACTAACAATATCTAACCTAATAAAATAGTTAATAACGGCAGTAGTTATATTATTCGAACGAGAGCTAATACCGAAATTGGTCAACCGTCGATGGAAACAAAAAAATTTTCTAACCTTTCTCCTACAGGAAAAAAAGAATAATCAAAAAAGATAATATAAACTCTTGAATGGAAAATGGGAGGGATACAGATTAAAAAGATTCACAAAACTGGATTTCCGCTAAATCAACCAAGTTACAAAACTCAAGAAAACGCAAAATAAGTGAACAAAAATACAACAATAATAACTGCTCCACACCATTACCAACAAAATTGCTCCAAGACATACCCATAAGCAGCGCTTACGATATACTCGACGATTGAACAGAAACTCAAAACACTACAGGAAAAGCAGAAGAAGAAAAAAAAGCAGTAAAACCAACACCAATATACATCGACGCAGAAATCATCGACCCTCTGCTCGAACTACTTGATGAAACAGCTGGTCAAAATAACAGTGTAAAAAAAAATTTAGGACAACCAGGTTAAAGTACTAGCTACCACACCAAATACGTTAAGAAAGGTAAGAAATGCACTAAAAACTAAAAACGCGGGATACTACATCTAGCGAGAAAAAAACGAGAAGAGCTATAAAATCGTAATTCAAGAAACTCATCCTAAGTCTAATATAGTTAAAATAATAAGTGAATTAAACAAACTTAACAATAAGGTAAAATCCAAAAATAATATAACAAAATATATTACCTAACAGCCGCTACCTCTTTTTTTTATCGAACCGGCGTCTAAGAATAATAACGTGTGTAATACTCATAATTAAAATAACTCCGTGAAATTCACTTAAACTCTCGGCTATTTATGCACCGTGAAATTTCGAAATTACAAACGAACAATGGAACAACTTTTTTAAAGAACTAGGTAATAAATTTATAGCAGCTGGCGATTTTAACGCAAAACATCCAAATTGGGGATCAAAAACAACCTTACAAAGAGGTAAAATTTTAAACTCCTACATAACGAACACAAACCTAGACATCTTCATTACACGTAAACGATAATAATGGCCCGCAGCTTATAAAAAAATCTCGACTTATTAAGCTTTGACGTCCTAAAATGCCTAAACCTAATTCACTTCAAAACCAAATTATCACTTGGTCTCAGCTCAGACCATTCACCCATAATAATAACATACCAGAGCAAACCTATCCTATATAAAAAATCACAAACTCTGGGCAATAGAGGCACAAATTAGGTAATCTTTAAAGAAACTTTAGAATCAAAATTAAACTGTAATATTCCCCTCAAGACCACTTTAAAAAAAACAAAATGCAGTAATCAATTTAACAGATGCTATACAAGTAGCAGCGTTGGCTTCTAAGTCCAAAAATGTTTTATCCAGAAAAATTCCGTAATATCCTAGGATTATTTTGCATAAGACAAAAGTAAATGTTGTAAAAAAGTAAAAAGGCAAGTTATAATTAGATGGCAGAAAAATAAAACAAGGAGTAATAAAAAACAACTAAACAAAGTAACCAATGATGTTCAGCATAGCATACGCGATCACAACAATGCGGAATTAAAAAGATATCATAAAAAACATTCACCTCGCGAAGATACTAATTACTCTCTCTGGAAAACAGCTTAAAGATTCAAAGGGCCAGTTAAATCAATCCCGGCCATACAAGATTTTTACAGCTGATAGGTGAAAAGCACAGAAAAACAAGCGGAAATCTTTGCGACAAACCTGGTAAAAATATTCACAGCACAGAAATTCGATACCACAACATACACTGAAACTAACGTAAATTTCTTTGAAAGTAAAACACAATCTCATAAAAACATTGTTAGCACAACAGCTGAAGAAATAAGAATGATAATAACACAAATGAAAATAAGAAAGGCACAAGGATACTATCTAATAAATGGCTAAATATTAAAAGAACTGCCACCTAAAGCAATTCTGATGCTCACAATGATATTTAATGCAGTATAACGAGTCCATTACTTCCAAAGTACTTGGAAACTTGCGAAAAATATAATGCTTCCTAGACCTAATAAATATCTGTATGATGTAAATTCTTATAGACCGATATCGCTCTTACAATTACTATTTAAACTGCTGGAAAAAATAATATACAATAGAATGAAAAGAATAATTTCTGTCAAAAACCTGATTCCTGACTCTCAATATGGATTCAAAAACAAACACTCTACCGTTGAAAAAGTACACAGACTAACTAATGCAATAATAAAAGCTCTAGAAAAAAAGGAGTACTGTTCCACCCTCTTCATAGATGTAGAAAAAGTTTTTGATAAAGTGTGGCATCAAGGATTACGACAAATAATCAATAAACAATTTCCACACTCGTATTACAAGCTCCTAAAATCTTACGTTCCTGAAAAAACATTTTACGTAAAAATAAAAAAAATTCATTCGAACATCAAACTAATGAAAGCTAGGGTTTCGCAGGGAAGTATCCTCGGACCAATACTTCAAAACCTTTATACGGCAGACATACTAATAAACACTAAGTTTACAGTCATAACATTTGCAGACGACACGCCACTGCTTAATATAAACAAAGACACACAACAAGAAATTCAACTGATATAAAAACTGATACAAAAAATTCAACTAATACAAAAAACAACTCATACAACTGTTAAAAATTACTGATACGTAAACACATTACGTTTATACTGAGGAAAAACAAAATACTGAAACTACAATTACATAATACAGAAATTCAACAAGTATCAACGGTCAAGTTTTTAAGACTAAATCTTAATTCCAAACTAACATACAGAGAGCATAGAAATGCCAACATCGAAGAAATTCGTTTAAAAAGGAGACAAATAGCGTATCTCTCTGGCAGAAAATCGAAACTTAGCATAGAGAATAAACTAAGAATTTACAAAACAATTATAAAACCAATCTGTACATATGGTTTACTGCTATAGGGTATAGCAGCGAAAAGCCACATTGCCAAGCTCGAGGCTCAACAATCCATAACCCTACGCACAATCTTGGATGCTCCATGGTACGTCCGCAATAAAGATATAAGGAAAGACTTAAATATTTCCACGTTACAAGAAGAAATAACCAAATCAACGTGCAGATACAAAAGGAAAATTGATAATCACATAAACCCGCTAGCCAATGAAAACTATAACAAAAATATCCCTAGAAGGCTCAAAAGAATCCACCCAGAAGACCTAGTAAAAACTATAACTAAATGAAATAAACGGTAATAGCTACGCTATCACATTGGACAAACTGTCACCGTGATATCTTTTTTCACTTATAAAACAATTTATCAAATGTCTACGGACGAATTGTAAAGATGTATGGAGTTAATAAAAAAAAAAAGAAAAAGACTAGTTTGTGTAATTACATCAATTATAATTTCAAAAAAAAACTTAAAAAAAAAACAAAAAAAAATAATAATTATAATTATTATTATTTTATTTATTATCATTAATAATTTCCCTTTTTTATCTTTTATTTATTGTTATTATTATTATATTATTATTATTATTATTAATTTTCTTTTTACACTGAATATAGTTGATAAAGAAACCTGTTCTCTCTTCCATGCTTGATGATCGGTAATATTCGCTAATGTAAGCAGATTATTTTTTTCTTTTATTATTATATTTTTATTTATTTCTTTAGTTATTTAATTTTATAAATATATATAGCATGACAAGGTAAAAAGGGGGAAGATTGGAGGTATGAGAAGATAAGATATTAATTATTATTATTTATTTATTTAACAAAAATAGAAAAGAAATATATTTTCAATCAATAGATATATTATATATATATGAAAGAATAAAAAAAGAAATTAACAATATATGAAAATAGAGATATTTGTCCACACTAAATATAAGGGAGATATATAGAATTACTTTAGCTACAATGCGACTACATGGCGCCAACGGCCATGGCGAGATAACAGCTATAATTTCCGCTCGATCATTTAAGTCAATCAACGCTGAGTACAATTTGTACTTGGATGGGTGACCCGCTTGAGAAAAAAGAAAAAAGAGTAAGAAGATGAGAAGACGTCATCATTCCGTAAATTTTAAATCTCTTTGCGGCTCATCGTAAATAACGACAAACTTTGTGGTGTCGATTTTGTTCATGTCGTTAGTAAAAATTTCACTCTTATCACATTTTCTCAAATGCGATTGAAGAATTATAACTTAAAAAAAACAAATCACCTTAGTAATTTTCTGATCCTAATCCAAGATTACATGCATGAAAGAATTTAAATGGTAGGATTTGCAAATCGTAACATTAAATACATTAAAAATAAAATTAAAAATTTTCAGAAATAAGAATGGAAAAAAATAATAGTTTATTGTATAAAAACAATTTTTCCTACAATGCCAAAATATTTGCATCACCTTATCAAACATATGACATACAAAACTAAATTATTAATCTTCGTTAGGCGTAAATAATCATTGCTATAATTTCATGCGTGTAATTAGTAAAGTGTCAGAAACATTTTATGCTATCAAAATGAAGTTTTCTTTATATAAAGTTTCTTTTATCATTTAGATAATAATATATAATAACGAAAAAGTTTTTTCTTACCATTATGCAGTCTAGTGTTACATAATGTAATTTAATGTAAAAAAACAAAAAATATATCTTATAGAAATAAAAATTATAGAAGTGTTTTCTTTCTATTCATAATCTATCTTAATAAATTGTTCATTTCAGGGAACATGAGAATAAAAAAAAGGATAACGATTTTAACATTTATACAATGTATCGTAAAAACTTTCTACTTATATGTAAATCTATAATAACAATACGTTTCACCGAAACCCTATCGTTCACTTTTTAGGCAAGAAGCTAGAGAAAGCATGTAGTTAAACAATCAAACCTTTACATAATAGAACGAAAACTACATGCATAGAAAGGTAACAAGAGCGAAATTTATAGTAAAGGATAGCTACAAAAAGAGACAGAGAGAGATATAACTATTCGATGTAGTAATCCTACGCTATCCCATACCTGTACGCGAAGTTTATAAATTTTCAACGAGAGTTGTTTCTTAAGGACACGCAGGGTTAAGGTTAATTAAAAATCTATCTAGGTTACCTATAATTTCAAGAAAATCTGATGTTAGAAAGGAGATAAAAAAAAGAAAGGATCAAACCACTTACGATCGACTTCATATTCGTACGAGGTTAATTAATAGTCTATTCAAAAATACGCAAAATTCCTGAATTTTAAGAGACCGAAAGAAAATTTAATCTAAGGGTAATTTGACGACGCTGAATCGTGGTAATTTTATCGAATGGTGCTAATTTTTTTGCTATCTGATATCAGGTTCTCCAGAAAAAGGGTAACAAATGGCCTTATCTTAGAATCTAGGCATTTAATCGAGAAAAAATTTAAACAAAAGTTTTAAAGAATTGAAAAATATATAAAAAATGTTTAAAAGTTCATCTTCGTATCTTCAAAAATAAGCGAGAAAAAATAGTAAAAGTAATTGTAAGAGTGGGGGAAGGCAAGTCTTACCCCTCCGTTAGTTTTTAGACGCGAGCAGGCTAGTGTGCATGCGAGTGTCCGTGTGTACTAATACACAAACGAAGGATCTTCGACAATCTTCATTCATATTTGGTCTGTTGGCCATGAATGCGAGTGCCAGTGAGAGAAGAAACCGATATTTCCCCCTTTCTATTTGTTTAGGCGACAGCGAGTATTTTTCTTTCTGGCCATCGATAGTTGTGCGTTCTGTATAGGATTTTGTTTTTGGTAGCAAGCATTTTTCGTTTCGGCCATCGAGAGTCGAGCGTTATGTATATCTATATATATCGGCGTATAAACACAGTGCTTTTAAATTGAATATTGTTGCTTAAGGCTCGCCGTTGTTTTATTTATTGTCAAAAATAGTGAACCTTTAATAAATGAAGAACAATAGTTTATTTTACCAGAAAATATTATTATTTTGTCAAGAGTAAAATTAATGAATTCATTTTGTTTCTCAATACATAAAATTAATTAGTATAATTAATTGATATAATTTTTTTGCCTCACAAAAAATTATTTGTATATATTTGTATGATATAATGAAAGTTAAGTTAGTCACAAATGGTGTAACTAGCAGCTAATTTTTGATATTTCTGAAATTGTAAAGAAATTAATTGATTTTATTTTTCCAAGTATACTAAGTGATTATTTTTTTAAGATGAGACGGAGTTTTTATGAAACAAAATATCTATTTACTTATCAACTTCGCTTTAAAAGGTTATTCGATTTCCTCATTTTCTTCCTGCTCATTATCGTAAAATTCCTCGTAATTAGAATCCTCGAAGTCTACGCGCATTATTTACTTTCGAATACACAGTTGTATTTCAGTCGCCAGGGAATGTTCAAATTTCAGTTGTTTTGATTTTTCTTTCTGTATTGAATAGTTGGACGCTTCATAGCAGAAAATTCGTTTCAACATTACATATCTCGGTTTGCAAAAGTCTAGTGCTGTGTAAGTTTTGTATGCTGTTTCTACACACTTCGAAAGTTCTTTTTTTAAGTATATATGTAAAGGGAATATATTCTCTTTAAACTTATAATGTATTTTATTTTTAAAAGTTCGTTACATAAAGATATAATAGTAATTGCAATTAACCGTACGGGTGACTTTCAAATAGTGTTGTGAAAGATATCCGACTTTAATTGTCGTTTCTCTCATTTTAAAAGTACAATATAATTTTTAAGGATTGTAAATAGTAATATGGTAGGTCTTGTAAATAGTAATATTAATTAGATCATAATCTCTTATTTTATATATATATATATATACAGAGAAACTAATTAGTCAAATTATTAGAACCATTCGATACCCTCGATATAGATTTATATTATATTATATTAAATAGAGAATTGTATTATATATATATAAAGATAAGTTTAATATCCACAAATTGTTTTAGTATACAATTATAATAGTACTGTTAATAATAATACTGTTATAAAAAACTGGTGTGTGAACTTATGTACGAACGTAAGAAATTATACTACTTTAGCGTACCAAAACGAATATAGCATCAATACCATCAAAAATAACTTCAAAAAATAAGTATAATATTATTTATTTATACATAATGGAAGAAGAAGGGTTTAATTAAAATAAGAAATAAAATAAGAAATAAGAAATAAAATCACTTGGTTGAGCAAATACAACAGGATTCAATACTTTATTTGCTCATCGGGGAAAAGACTTGTGGCATAAAAACCCTGGATGATAATTTAAATAATTTAAATAACTTTAATATAACTATATATGTAAGTTTGAGGATAAATACAAACTGTAAGGCGACTCGCTAGAGGGAGCTGCTTGACACTCAGACCAAGCTCAAGTCGCCTGGCCGCGGCACTTGAGAGTCGTAACTACGTGAGACGACAAGTAAACTCGTAGAGATATTTTTGTTATATTCATTTATTATTTAAGTTTAATATTTTAAGTTTATCATATATTATATATCGTTATTATTTATTATTAAAGTTATATTCGTTTTAATCATAATAAAAGAAAGCTGTACATTTTTGTTGATTCAGTTTCAACTTAGCATCAACCGTTGTACTAATTATTCAAACCGTAGTTACCATCACTACCAAGACAAAGAAATTGTCTTATAAATCAACAAAAAAAATGGCTGTTTTTCGAGCAAGATTCTGCTTTGTCTCAGAGGAATTATACATTAAGACTACCATTTTGAGAGTTCGTACGATTCAATTAGAAGGAGAGGACACTACCTATGAATTCCCGGAAAATTTTTCAACGAAAGAGAAACATCGAGACCTTTTCGAAACCGGAATCGTGAAAACATAGGCAAGAGTTAAAAACACGGGGAAAGTTCCGGAAGGTGTGGATTTCTCTTATAGATGACCTCAAAAATCGTTACTTGGATGAAGAGGGTAACGTATGTTACGACGGTATTTATTTGGATGAGTGTCGGGCATATGCTAATCCTAGCTCCGTTTCTCCCCATAACCTTGAAACCTTCCCGTATGAAAATATCACGTCGCGAATAAAGAACATGGTTCTTGATAAATATTCTGGAAAAAATCAGAACGCGGATACATTTATAGATCAATTTGTGAGTGAGTGCACTCGCATAAATTGTAGAGAAGAGAATTACGCTAAGACGTTGCGTTTTTTTTTGGAGTGACCGGTCCTTGACTGGTTCCAAAGTTTTCTGAAGACTAATAAGATTACACGACCATGGGAGCATTGGAAGAATTCCTTTCTAGATACTTTTGCAGTGATAGGGTGGCCAGAAATAAAATATGCATACGATTTTCGATATTTAAACGGATCACTATTAGAATACGCTCTAAAGAAAAGAATCCTACTTTTAGGCACAGACCCGAAAATATTAGAAAATACTCAAATAAACCTAATCGTTTTGGGCTTACCAGAAAAAAATACTACCGCACATATCCAGGAAGGAATTGAATACAATTGATAGCCTTATGTCACGCATAAATCACTTAGAAGGACTTATAGAGATAGAAAAAAAAAAGAAAAATAAAAATTCCAGAGGAAATTAAATCAGATAAGAAACTTGCCTTACTGCATAAAAAAGGGTTTTCCAAACAGATATCATCCAGAAGAGGTGTGTTGGCTAAAACGATCAGATAAAAAAAAACGAGAAATGACAAAATAAAATAATAAATAACACTAGTATGGAAGAGAGCGTAGCGTTTTCGGACGAGTCAAAAAACGGAGTGCGATCCCACTTATTAGATTAAAAATATGCATCGAAAATAATCCAGTCACTGCGGTATATGACTTGGGAGCAAATGTATTAATTAAATTACAATACAGTTGTAAATTTAAAATTAAGCAAAAGAATAAGTGGGGTAAATAAACTTAACACATTCGCAGGCACTACGAATACGTTAGGCTCAATAAAGCTAGAAACTAAAGTCATGAGTATTTCTAAGACAATATGTTTTTATATTGTAAAAAGCGACTCTTTTAAGGATGACATTTTACTAGGTCTAGATTCAATTAAAGATTTTAAACTTTGTCAGGACGAAAATTGGAAAATTTTTCAAAAAAATACAAAGAAAGATCGGTTAAATGGAAATATGAAAACAGAGTTAATATCAACAAACATAATTATAAGCAAGAAAAGCTCGTTGGAAGAGATAATAAATAAACACAAAGAGTTGTTCACGGAAGATAAGTTTGAAGTAGGAAAAAAAAACGGTTATGAGGCATCACTAAAGCTTTCGGTAAATAAATATATTGCGCGCACGCCGTACAAATGCTCTATACCAGATAACGAAGAAATAAAATTACACATAAAATCGTTATTGAGAGTAGGTTTAATTGAACGCTCTACTAGTCCTTTCGCAGCTCTGGTAACTCTTGTTTTAATGAAGGAAGAAGGAAGAAAGTCACGATTGTGCGTAGACTATAGTTAACTAAATTAAATGATCATACCAGAATGCCATCCATTCCCAATGATTGATGATATGTTAATGCGAGTACGAGACTGCAAATTGTTTTCAAAACTGGATATAAACTCGGCCTTCTGGTCAATCCCGATTAGGGAAAAAGATAGATATAAAACCGCGTTTATTACCCAAAACGGGCATCGGCAATGGAAATGCTTGCCTTTTGGCTTAAAGTCTGCTCCAGCGATTTTTCAGAGAATTTAAGCGACGTTTAGCGAAAAATAATCTCAAATCTTTCGCGATGAATTATATTGATGATATTCTGATTTTCTCAGAAAATTATTCAGATCATGTACGTCATTAACGAAGTTCTTATTGCCATGGGAAAAGCGGGTTTAAAGTTAAACAAGAAAAAATGCGCTTTCGCAAAAAAATCAATTACCTATTGAGGACACAAATCAAAGAAAATAAGATAAAACCGAAAATGACAATTTAATAGCGATCAAAGACTTTCCTACACCGCGAAATCAGAAAAATGTTAGACAACTTTTAAGGAAGATAAATTTTTACTTAAAATATATACCACAAGCTTCAATAGAGTTTGAATCACTGCATAAATTACTCAGAAAAATGTAAAATTTGAATGGACACAAGAATGTGAAGACAGCCTAAGGAAGATAAAGAACTATCTTAGCTCGGAACCAATATTAAAAATTTTTGACCCGAAACTTCCTATTTACATTTTTACAGATGCATCTAAAAAAGGAGTAGCAGCAATTTTAAAACAACCTCAAAAAGACAACTCTATAAAACCAGTCTTCTACTTTTCAAAAAATTAACAAAATCACAAGAATATAAACGCGCATTTTCTTGGAAATTCTGGCAATAAAAGAGTGTATCTATATTGGCAATACAAGCTTATAGGAAACAAATTCACGATTTTTACAGACCACAAACACTGGAAAATTTTATGTAAAAAAGAGTAAGGATCCTGAACTTTTAGAGTTATTACACTATATTTCAAATTTTGATTTCGAAATAAAGTACAACCCGGGAAAAAATAATGCAGAAGCAGATAGTTTTTTAGAAACCCAGTGTTATGAAAGCATGAGCAGTGAAACAGCTATAGAAATAGCAAACTTCTTGTCAATGGAGGAATTGTTGAAAGATCATAAACAATTAAATATAAAAAAAGAGGATAAATTAGTAAGAAAAAATAACATTGTATAAAATTCTAAATAACAAAGAAAAGATATGGGTTTCGGAAAATTTGGGCATTCAAATGATAAAAAATGTTCACAATAAAAGTCATATAGGAGTCAAGCAGTTAAATATGACATTAACTCAAAAATACTATTTTAAAAACATGCATAAACATATAAAACTTATTTGTCGAACATGTGACACATGCTAAGAGAACAAATCGAGATTTGGTAATTTTACTCAACCCCTCTCATAATTGGGTCCAGCGTCTAAACCTTATCAAATAATTTCCGTGGATACAATAGAAGGGTTCAGTGGAAACAGGTCGCCAAAAAATACTTACATTTAGTCGTAGACCATTTAACAAAGTACGCCTTTGTTTACCTCAAAAACGCCAAACAGCAAAAGATTTTATTAACATTATAAAGAAAGTTCAAAAACGGGGAAAATAAAGTTACTCCTAACGGATCAGTACGCTGGAGTAAATTCAAGAGAGTTTAGGAATTTTCTAAAAGATGAAAACATAACTAGCATTTCACTGCGGTAGACTGCCCTTTCTCAAACGGGCAAAACGAACGAAAAAATCAAACTTTAGTAAATTCAATGAGATGTAAATTTTTGAAAATAAAGACAGGCCGTGGTCAGTCATAGCGGAACAGTGTGTAGAAAACTACAACAATACAATACACACCACAACAAAGTTCAAACCAATTATTTATTAAACGGAATTGACAGATCTTTCTTTCCCTCAGAACTTAACGAAAATAATTTAGAAAATCTAGAAGAAACAGAAAAATAGCATTTTTAAATATGGAGAAAATTCATTCAAATAAAGCTTATTATGATAAAAATAACGTGAGATTACATACAGAGTAGGGGACTTAGTTTATTCAGAACGGAAATCGCTTAAATCGGAAGAAACTGGATCCAGTCAGGGTAGGTCCTTTAGAATAAAAAAGAAAATCTCCGATCTGATATATGTTGTCGACTCGGATTTTAAACACCAGAGTCAAACATCTACCATGCGAGTAAGATGATTCCCTATTTCATGTCTCCTGACGTAGGTCTGGGGGGAGGGGGGATGTAAGTTTAGTGATAAATCCAAACTGTAAGGCGACTCGCTAGAGGGAGCTGCTTGACACTCAGACCAAGCTCAAGTCGCCTGGCCGTGGCTCTTAAGAGTCGTAACTACGTGAGACGAGAAGTAAACTCGTAGAGATATTTTTGTTATAATCTAGTGTATTGATTTAAGTTATATTCGTTTTAATCATAATAAAAGAAAGCTGTACATATTGTTGATTCAGTTTCAATTAGCATCAACCGTTGTACTAATTATTCAACCGTAGTTACATCATTACTAAGACAAAGAAATTGTCCTATATATATCTATATATATACCTATATTATACATATTGAAACTTAATTAATTTCACGTTCATTAGTTG
>NW_025113015.1:0-55618 GCF_010416935.1 Polistes fuscatus | reverse complement strand
GAAAATTTTTTGAGTGTGTACAATATAGAAAATAATTTGTTTCTTTCGGTCAAAGTTCAAATATTTTTATTTATCGAAAAATTCTCAAAACTATTACGAAAGAAATAAAGTCACAAGTTTAATCAATCGTCGTATATTGTTTGAAATACTTCGTCTATTTTTAATCGAGGTATATCAAATAAGTTATCTACGATCACAATTAAAACTAAGAAATTCAATTTGAAATATATTTCGTTCTCATTTAAAATACATTTCTTTTTATTTTATCGTATGGATGATTTTTATGAGAAACACAATTGCAAAATACAAACATCTAACACATAATCGAATTCATCTAATTCCTTTACTAGACAATTAATAAAATTTAAAAAACAATTAAAATATTCTCTTATTAATATCGTTTAGAGAAAATTGTTTCTGTCCTCTTGTACAAACTTCCAAGCTTAGAAAGTTACGAAACCTAAACCAAGAATGACGGGTTCCTATCTCATTGAATAGCCTCATTTTAACGAAGGTCATCTTTTTAAGATAAATAAATTATTTACCTGAGGTATTTAAAATCTGATGGTAAAGAAAAAAAAAATAAATCGTACGCAGTCAAAGTAAACGCACGTTGTTTTTATTTTTTTTCGAATTGGTCTGTTTCACAAATGTAAAAGAAAATTTTGGTAACTAACACAACATAAGCGAAGAAATATAAATCTCGAAGAATTTTCTAAACTGACATAGGTGGAAAGTTTTTGTACGGCACGTATACACGTACGTTCCTAACCCCATACTAAAGATTTGTACGGGTTAGAAAAGTATACAAGAAAATTTCTCGTGCAATATACTGGGCTATAGACTGTGGCACAATTTCATTTATGTACTTCACACAATACTACATAGAAAGTAAATATCGTAGCATGGAGTACTTCGACAAATACACGTGCTTTCCGAAAACGTACGTGCGCTTTGGTGCTTTCCTCGATTATAGTTAGCACACCAGAATAACCAATACAAGTATCCGTGCTAAATATAAATTCATATTTTTTTTTGCGAACATTTTTCATCCTGAGATTCCGACAAAGGATACTAACCGTACGTGAAATATTTCACTCGCTTTTTTTAATTAGAGACATTTTTGTTACTCGTGTTTAAAAGAATCGCGAAACAATGTATTGTACGTTAAACTAAATAAAAAATTATTTTCAATATAGAATTGCATCGCGCAAAAATATTTTTACCGATGAAACGATATTTTTTATTTTTCCCTCTAATAAAAAAAATATATCGTATCAATCTAATCAAAATGTGTTAAATAAAAAAAATCTCACAATCAGATAAGATTATATCGTAAACGATATTTCTCAACGTGAAATTTATTTTAATTATATATTTTATTTTTATATTATATTAATTTATTTTTAATATTTTATATTATCATTTTTATTTATTTTTTATTTATTTTAATTTTATTAATCATTTATTAGTATCATTTGAAAAAAAATACAATAGCAAATTACTTTGATTTTCTATATCGAAGAATAATAACAGTTGAGAATTATATGCCTGTACAGAGTCAAAGCACACAAATCAGCATTTTCTTTGTGAATGTGTCAAGGTTCTCGTACGTATATATACTTTTATATTCTTCTCGCGATTTTAGATTTTATCCGCTAGACGATTACGCTAAGTTATTCTCATGCGAGAAGTATCTCGTCTCTCATTCTCTGAAACGACAAACGCATAGAGAAGATGTTTTAGGCACAAGATAAGCGTGTAACACACGACTAAAGTGTATATACATATACAATACATATATATGTATACACATTTGTATATATTTATACATAGATATATACATACGCATATACACACCATGTATGTATATATTTTTTCCCCCCCATTCTTTTCCTGCTCTTCACAAGGCTGTAAACCCTCTTGTAGGTCTCATAGTAAACGAGGCATTAACATCATACTTTTTCGTGAACATAAAAGAATACGCGTATGTACATGTTACTTGTTGGTATAATATACTGCAATGTAAAAGTACATAAATTCAAATATCTTACAAAGAGAAACACGCGTTTAAGATACGATCTTACATAACTCAACTATTTAGTTTCTTCCTAAGAGAATGAAAGGATAATCATGATTTTTCTAAACTTTTTCATTGTCAACAACATGTATTCGATTTATGTCACGAAATTATTATCTCGCGTTAGATATTTTTGTTGGTAAAATGAATGAGATAAATTTGTAATAATTCGTAGAAACGAAATCTAATTTGTAGATATATTTCGGTAGAAAAATTCATCATTTTTCTGTACAAAAGGAATTCAAATTGTATGTCTAATTTATTGAATATTTTAATTGTTCGAGAAAGTCATGTATTTTATTTAACGAAAATTATTTGACCTACATAATACGTGCTCCTTAAAATAATTTCAAATTTCAATGTGCACTGTCCTTGTATGTAAAGAAATTGTTATATAAAATGAAACAATGTATGAAACATTATAAAACATTTGATCGAAGCAGTTTTTTGTTCATAAGATTGCATCAACCGCGAAACTATTTTCCCATTAAATTCGTCGTGGATTAAAAGCGATAGGAATAAAAGGGCGTTACGCTAATCGGTTTTCGGCAATCGGGGGATGTGTCCGTCACATCTTTTCATTTCGTGGATGTTTCGTTCGGTTAACGGACAGAAGCTTAATTAACCGCTCTTACGGCGTATATGGAATTACATTTAGTAGCGTATAACAATTATAACGAAGCGTTTAATCATTTTAAATTGAAATTTCAGTGGTATCTTGCACCGATCGACGAGAATATCTCATTCAAATTCGTATCGAATCAACATCGAAAGAGGAGGACAGCAAAGGGAGGAATGAGTTAGGTAGAAGGGTCAAGGGGGGAGGAGGGAGGAGGAGGGTTTGTAGATAGAGGATATTCATTTAAAATCATTCGCAATGCGTTGCCATGATGTCGAGGAAAATCTCGGCATAATTTTAGTTATCCGATTAAATTTCACGAAACCGTAATCACGTCGTTTTTGAACATGTATATTCATGAACGTTTATATATAATAAATGATTTGTTTATTAAAATTGTTGAAAGATATCTACAATTTCTTGTAATACGTCTACTTTAATTTTTTACGTTTATTTCAAATTATATATATTCAATATAATTATTGAAAAATATAAATAAAATATATTTAATTATATATTTCATTATTCATTTTATTATTTATAAATAAATAAAATATTATTCATTTATAATATATATATTCAATGTAAAATAGAAATATAATATTAGAGGAAAATTAAAATGGGGAAAATAAATAAATAAGCTTTTATAAATGGTCTTAATTAAAAAGTTAGAACGAAAATATAAAATAACAAAGGATTCCTCTTTCTTGTTCGATACCACAAAAGAATTGATTGGCGGTTCGAGTTATTAATTAAATTTCAAAATGTTGTTACATTGTTATGAATGCAGGACTGGCATCTTTAAAGAAAATAACATTTAATATTTTACTATTATTTGTTGTCTTACTTAGATTTTCTTTTTCCAATCCTTTGTATTTATTTCTGTAATAGAATATGCTGATATAATTTAGCGAAATATATTCGAGACATCATTATATTTGAAAATTTTACGTAAATATGTATTAAACGTTAAGATTCGTTGAAAATAATTTTGATCAAATTAACACTAGGTCTTTTTAATACTGTTTAATACGAATACAATAGTAAAAGCAGATAAAAATTACATGTTACTTTATATAAAGGAAGTACATATGTACCTGTATTTACAGTTATAAAAGAGAGAAGTTAAAGCTTATCGTAATGTTTCGATCTCGCGTGACTTTTACTTTGCTACGACCTGCCTGATAACTGCTACTTGCTAAACAAAACAAACTTTATTGAGTAAAGAAAAAAACGTTAACATTGCTACGTGATAATCAACGTTAGAAATTTACGTGAAAGAAATTATCGGAAGTATGTAGTTTTTGTTGTTGTTGATAAATAAATAATGTACTTGATAGAAATATTTTTATATATCGTTATTATATTATTTAAATAAAATTTAAATAAAATACTGATATTACATATGTATATTAAAATCTTTCAATATAAAATCTAAAAACATATTTTTTAAGATTCACAAATATTGATTATCTTTCTTTTAATCGTTAAAAATTAAGAATGAAACGTAAAAGATACGAAAAAAAAAATATATTAGAAAATATTAGAAATTATATAGATTATAATTAATTCTATATAATTAATAAAATATAATTAATATTAATAATAATTAAAGTAATAATAATTATAATTAATAAAATAAATTAATAATTATAATTAATATATTAATTACAATCTAATTATAATTAATTATAATTATAGAATTAATAATTAATTATATAGAAATAAAATTAGAAAATATAATAAATATGAAAAAATATATTAGAAATATAATAAATATTAAAATGTGTTATAATTTGCTGTATATAGAATAAGTTCTATTCATTGACAATACAATTGAATAAAAATTCACGTGAAATAAAAAAGAACAAAAATATCATCCTTAGTTTCTTCGTAATTTTCGTAAATCAGAAGATTTTATATTAGCGCAAAATCTTCGTTTAAAATTATTCGCTTTCGTTTGACAAAAGCTATAGATTTCACGATAAGGAAGTAAAAAAATGTTTGATGGTCTTTCCATAATGAGACGATAAAACTTTAATACACTTTCCTTTTATTATCCGGATCGAATAAACATACTTAAGAAGTATTTTATATAGGATCAAAGTATCCGCTTAAACCGTACAGAAATTTTCGAAATTCTTGTCCTGAAGCTTTGGCTCGCGAGTATTCCACGAGAGTTAAAGTGCATCTCGTTAAGTACGAGAAAGGTAACAATGGTGTATTCATACAATGGAAGGATACAGAAGACAATTGTTAGAAGTATACGAGGAAACGAGGCTAACATTTTTCAATTATACGAGTTATTCTTAACTATTGACTTCTTTTGAGATAATTTATTCATTTTTTATATTCCATCGATTCCCATAAGATTATTTTCGATTATCAATCGAATTATCTCTCCTTTTCTTTCATTGTTTCAATGAAATAATTAACGATTAATATAATTTATTAATGAGATGAAATAGTTTAAATAAAAAAAAATTAAAATAGGTATAATAGGGAATTTGGACGGTTATAAATTCTTTTGAACGTTGTTTTGAACAAGTTGAACGTTTCGTCCTTTTATTGGGACTTCATCAATAATTAAATTTATTATGACTTTTTAATATGTATACAACAATTACAATAAATTAAAATTATTACCTCGATCGTTATCATTCACGAGTCTGTATACAATTTCCTTTTCGAAGACATACATTTAAACTACACTTAACATTTACAATACTTTTGTCCTAAAAAGTTTAAAATAAGTAAATGTTTAAATAATATTCATATAAATTTACGTATAACACACACAAAATATTTTAGATAAATTAATACAAATTCATATTCAATATACGAATTTTGCATCAATTTTAATCAATAAATTTTATCACAAATTAATATAATCTTAAAAGATGCTTTTTAAATTTTTTGTTGTTGACAACAATGGAAGAAAAACGGAAGATCAAATTTGCGAATGCACTTCAATTTCTATTTTTACGTGGAAATAATATACGAAAGATTTCGACGAATAGTATTCTTCGTTAAGTGATCTATATTTGACTTACTTGACATCATTAAAACGTGATATAAATTTTGATTTGATATTTTCGGACACCCTGTTTATAAATACGTATTCGTGAGTTCATCGTTAACACGTTACACGTTTCTCGGGATTTCAAAAGATTAAACTTGGCGATTAGAGAAAAAGTGAGAAAGAATGAGAGAGAGAGAGTAAAGAGAACAAAAAAGGTAGAAAAGTAAAAAAAAGAAAAAGTATAGAATATAAAATGTACGTGTGTGTAAATGTATATACATATATTATGCATGTATTATATTTACGTGTGTTCCACCTAAGTCAAAGAAAACTCCTGGAAAAAGAAAAAACATGGTTCAACTTTCGAATAATTATGTAGGATTATCGTAGTGTCGAACCAAGCAAGACGTTCTACGTTTGAGAATGAACATTCTAATGGTATCGTGGGTGGTATCCTTGATGTCGTTCTGAATCTGCCTTCTGGCCCTGTAGAATCGTAGTGAATTACGAGCACCAGAAATTCTTAAAGCTTCTCACGTAATGAGAGTCTCAGGGATCTAGGGGAAGGGAAAGCTTCCAGTTTTGAAATTCATTAACGGACCCTACCCCTTACCTTGCACACTCTTGTCCTTGCTATCTACCTTCTCGTTTCAACCATCTCTCTCTCTCTCTCTTTCTTTCTTACTCTTCTTCTCTTTCCTTGGTTCTCTCTTTCATCGTTCTATCTTTTTCTATCTAATACACGTTTTCTCATTTTTCCTTCTATCACGTGTCCTCGTTTCTCATCTTGAAATTTTCTTTCCTTTTTTCTTTTTGTTATTTTTTTTTTTCTTTATTTTTCTTTTCTTTTTTTTTTTTTATTATACACTTTGCTTTGAACTGAATCGACCATTTCTTACTACACATCTATCTTTCCCTTTGATATAGTTTTTTTTTCTCCTCTGTAATCTAGTTTGCGAATCATGGTATTTGTATGATCTAATGTATTATTAATATATATATATATATATATATATATATATATTATTATATATATATTTATATTAATTTAATATATATTTTATATATTAATAATTATAATTTAATATATATATTAAATATAATATTATAAATTTAATTAATTAAATATTAAATATAATTTTATATATTATAATTTGATATATATATAATATTTTCTATCTATTATTTTCTATTATATATAAATAATTCTAATATAAAGTCAATCATAAAATCTATGTTTTATTTTTCTTCTATATTTTTTTATTTAGTTTACTGTAACGAATCAGATTTAATTTGTATGATCTAATGTATTTTAATTATATACAAACATATATATATTTTCTATCTATTATTTTCTATTATATATAAATAATACTAATATAAAGTCAATCATAAAATTTATCTTTTATTTTTCTCTTTATATTTTTTTATTTACTCCACTGTAACGAATCAGATTTATAATACGAAAACAAAGAGTCACACATCGAACATATAATTCTGCATGAATTTTATTTCTTATTTTATCGTATTGAAACCATGCCTGAAGTTATATACACATATTTTCAAACACCCTGTATATAATAATAAAAAGCATTGTCGCATGGTGTGACCCCATTATAGGTCGGTCGTTCGTACGGAACCTTTGCACGAATGACCCGTATGTGGGTCACTAAAAAACAATATTGATACGAGCATCGATGAAGTAGTATTAATAAATAATAAATTAAAAGCTCTATATATATAAATGTATGTGAAAAAAAAGAATAATATTTCTCAGATATCATTGTACGCAAAGTGGTTTATATTCTTCCTTTTCTTTCTCTCTTCGAAAATAAGTTTTACTTTTTTATTTTTATTTAATACGTTCTTACCTTTTCAATCGTGTATGAATATGTTTCATGGTTTTTTTTTCTTTTATCGTTATAAACTGGATTGATCATTTCTTACCTTACAATGTATTTGTATCTTTATATTTGATATTACAAATAAATTTCTATATAATTTAAAGTAAAATACACATCAACACTTTGAAACGCGTGATCATTTTATTTATTATAAATTTCGATTTAGTTGATCTCTTTTACATTCGTATAAAAATGTATAGAAAAAAGTGATAGAAAATAAATCATTCGTGACAATTGATTTTCTCTTATCTTTGTTACATTACTTTGAATTCTATCTTATCGATAGTATTAAAACTATTGAAATCAAGTGATTATTCTGATATCGTCAGGCATTTTTCCTAGTGTTGGAATTGAAATATATCCTTCTTCGTAATTAGAGACAAAAGTTATATTCGTTAAAAGATAATCAATTCTTTGTCGTAGCACTTGGAGAATAAAAAGTACTAATTATCGAGTGAAAAGTCATAGGAATCAAAGTACGTGACTTTCCTCGTCTCGTTGATTCGATTTCTTTCGAATAAATCGAAACGGACACCACACAAGTTGCTATAGAAAATTTCAATAAATCCATAGGTTGATTTACTCGAAGCAATATAAATATTATCGGATGGAAATTCAATAAATTCCTTAACCAGAGCGGCTTCTTCCATCGTATCCCCCATTTTCCGAGTTTTTTACTCGCAATACGTGCGAGAGAGTTCTCTCTCTCTCTCTCTCTTCTCGAATATAATTTAACTCTTTTCTTCTATCTTCTCTTCTTTCTCTCCTATATCCACTTTCATTCTTTATTACTATCGTTTCAGTTTTTATCCGGACCCCGTAACGAATAAGAACACCAGAATACGATTTATTTTTATACATTTTCTTCCTTTATGATCGTAAAATCATATTCGAGGAGAAAATAAATAAAAGCGGAAGTTAAAAAGCGAAAGCTCTCTTTGAGAAGGAAATAAATACCAAAAAGTTTGTATTTGTATATCTTATACACTTTTATATTTCTTTTCTTTTCTTTTCTTTTCCATTTCTTTGAAAGGTTAAAAAAAAGGAATTCCAAGTGGGGGGGGATGGTTTGTCCTCTTTCGCGAATCCCGAGTTAAACCGAGGATCTTTGGTAAAGTGACGTATAGAAAAATCGATCGAAACAGTAGCTTTCTTCCCTTGGGGGAAGATCATAAACTTGCGAGGAGCTTTTCTTAACTTTTAACGCGCGCACCTCTCCAACCACATTTCCTCTTTCTCTTTCTATTTTTCCTCTTCCTTTTCTTTCCTTTCCACGAGAGTCTTCCATGACTTTTTTTCTCTAAAGTCCGTCGCATGTTTTTTCTTACAAATCTCGGCGAGGTGTTATCTACCCTCTTGTAACATCTTAACCTCGTCCCATAGGAATGCAATAGTTTGACGGAAGATGCTTTTGGGAAGCCAGAAAAGCTCGGAAATCCCTAATATTACACCGCATTGCTTCCTTTTAACCTTATCTTGCTAAACGTTTCTAAATGGGGCTCGTCTAGTCTTCCTTTCACGTACGGACGCGTAGATTAAGTAAGAACGAACGATACGTGAGAGGATAAGAGAAAGAGAGAGAGAGAGAAATTCAAAGCTTTGGATTCTGTCTGTGACACGTTGTCGTTGTTATTTCTAAGCGTTATTGAGCAAATTCGCACGTAGACGAAAGACGACGAGGGTACGAAAGGATGGATAAATTCGTCAGAAAGAGAAACAGAGGGAATGACGGATAGAAAGATAATAATAATTGATATATCCAAAAGTTCTATCCTTATAAATATAATTTTAACTTTCATGGGGAGACGAATCGCTTATGTGTCTGTAATTATGAACGAAAATTATTGTAACTGTTTTAATATTATTTTAATGGAAGTGTGAGAATATTTCTAGACACAAATTTCATGCTTTGTCTGACCATGAGACATGAGAAATGAATCATTTGTTAAAATTAAATATGTTAATAAACGAATGTTTAGAAGATTTTTGTTTTGATTCATTCATTTCTTGAATTCTTTTCATAACATAAAATATATCAATTTCTTTTTATCATTGTCACGATAACATAAACATTTGTTCACATTTTGTCTGAGACATAAGAAGCTAATCATTTGTTAAAATTAAATACGCGAATGAATGAATATGTAGAAGATTTGTGTTGTAATTATTTAATTTTGTATTCCATTCATTTGTTGAACTCTTTTTATAATAGATAAAATATATCAATTTTTTTTTATTATTGTCACTGTAACATAAACATTCGTTTACACTTTGTCTGACACATAAGAAACTAATCATTTGTTCAAATTAAATACGAGAATGAATGAATATGTAGAGGATTTTTGTTGTAATTATTTAATTTTGTATTCCATTCATTTATTGAATTCTTTTTATAATAGATAAAATATATCAATTTCTTTTTATTATTGTCACTATAACATAAACATTCGTTCACATTTTGTCTGAGATATAAGAAACTAATCATTTGTTAAAATTAAATACGTTAATTAATGAATGTTTTGATTTTAATGTATGCTCAATGTGTTTTATTTTAGGTACACACGTATTTTTATAGAAAAAAGAAAAATATAATTATACATAATTTGTACGTATTGCAGATTTATGTAACACTTAATAATATTATTTAGTTTCAGCAATGGGTATTTATACTATTTATTGAAGTTCTTACATTGTCTTATTATTTTTTCGAATGAGGTATGATTAAGCAAAGAATTGAAAATAAATATTCTACGAAAGGTTATTTCATCGAAATAAAATACTATTTTTATATTCCCATTGTACTCTACTACGAAGAAATATGAACATTTACCTACGATCAACATGATTCTTCAGACAATTCAAATAAAAGAATAAGAATCCATCAATTCGTACTTAGAAAGTTTTATTTTATTTAAATAACGATTTATACGAATTTTTTTTTTCTAATTCATCAAACGCGAACGGATAGAAATTATTCTAACACTGATCAGACATTATTGTAAAAATAAATATAAAAACTAGAGGTGTAACAAAAAAAGAAAAACAAAAGGAATAAAGAGAGAGCAAAAGAGAGAAAAAGGGATAAGAATTTAAGGATTAAATGAAAATAGAGGTCGAAGCGTAACGTAGGGTTTTGCTTGTGGATTTCTAACGAGCCGCGACCGTTTTCCGGGGCGTGGAAGCGTAACGCAATAATTGTCGTTACCGACGTAGCACGTATTCGAACCACTGAACCTGTGGTTACCCTGCGCGAACGACAATAATTCCTAGCTGCGTGTACATCGAGTTACAAGCGTGTACGTACACGACTCGGAGGTTTCGCTCGATTTCTGCGATTATGCGGTTACCTTTCGCCGATCCGTTTTACGATAATCCTACACCCACTCAACCTCACCCCTTCCTACATATCACCCTCAGCCTTCAACCTTCCTATCCCTTTAAAACCCCACCCCATACCTACCCCATACCCCATTCCATCCCACCCCATCCTATCCTCCACTCCCCACCCCAACCCCTCTACTTGTACGTCCACTCACCATACACAAAACCGATGCGAATGTACATAGGATGTCGCGAATTTACTTCTCCAACCCAGCATTATGCGTTTCGATGAGGTATTAATCGGCGTAGCTCGTAGAATCGTTGTGTAGTGCGATCCTTTAGTGCGATGCCGCGTTTCGAGGATCATTCGAGGATTTGTCGGCTATTCGTTTACACGTATTTACCCTTTTAATAAACACTTCGTTGGTACTACGAGGATTAAGTAACCCTATATGGTTATGGTCTAATTGTGAAATGTGCGAATGTACTTTTCCTTTGAATTTTACGCACAAATCTACCCCTCCCTTCCTGGTCCTCCTTTTTCTTGATTGTAATACTTAACTTAATAATTTAAGTTATATGTTAGTATTATCAAATGAAATACAATTGGAAAAACAATTGTTCTTTTACATTTTAGTTATAAAAATTAGATAGAGTACATAATTTTTAATTTATGCGATTTTATGAATACTTTTTCTATTAAACGTGTTAATTTTTACATTAATGTAAATATTCGTAAAAATACATATAATGTAATTCGTGAAAAAATTAGGCCGTTGGATTGACTGGACCGGGACTCGAACCCGGATTTTCCGTTTTCCGGGCGACTTCTCTTTAACCAATTGAGCTATCCAGGGCCCATCGTTCAATCTCTTTACGAATGCCTATTTAAGTGTTTGATTTGGAGACGTTCGCATCCCACATTGATAATAATTACTTTTCTTTTCTTTTTAATTACAAATGATAATTCTATAAATGATTCTACTTTTGTAAGGTAAGCATTTTTAATATATTATATTAAATAATAAAATACTTAATTAAAATAATAAAATTAATAATAAATATATTATATTATATATATTATTATATTTTTAATATATATATATATAGGTATTTATATTTGGATGTATGATGAATATGCAGAACCGATCTGCTAAATGTGTTAAATAAATGTCAAAGAAAATGTAGGTCAAACGAAAAGTCAAGTTAGAAAGAGAAAACGTTAGTGAAGTTTAACCGGTCAAGCGTAACGCAGGCTTCACGGGAGCTCGGATTTCTTAGACCCCTACGGTGATATGCAAGAAAGAGAGGTTAAGAATAGTTTGTATGCGTTCATATGTACGTGTATGTAATCGTACAGAAGAGATGACGTAAATGCGTGGAAAAAGAATAAAGAAAGATGGAATGAACGAGAGAGAAAGAGAGAAAAAGAAAAACAGAAAAAGGGAAAGAGAGGAATGTCATTTTATGATCCCCGTAATGAAGAAATCCAGAACGTATGAAGACCGGTATTTCCAAGTTTTCCAGCCACGTAGACCCGCCGCCGGCTCTCTTCCATTTACGAAATCGTCCTTTTTCTGTTTTCATCGCAGCAATAGCAGCAGAAGCAGCAGAAGTAGAAGCAGCAGTAGAAGCAGGAGCAGAATCAGAAGCATTTCTTTTCTCTTTCTTCTTTCCTAAAGCTTTCTATCCTTTTCTTTCCTCTTTTACCTCTTTCTTTCACTTTCCTCTCATTCCTCTTCTATGAGAAACACTATACATGAGAAAAACGGATAAAGTAAACAGAAGCTTGCCCTCTTATGTGTACACAGTACACTGACAGATAGAAACTATTCTTTCTTTTTTTCTTTCTTTCTTCAATCTATCGATGCTTAGCTATACTTTTCCTTTCTCTCTCTCTCTCTCTCTCTCTGATTCTCTTTCTTGTCACCGCATCCAGGTATCACACAAAAGAGTTGAATACGCGTTTTACGGTCAATGTGTACATCCAATTTGAACAATTCTTTATCTATTCACATGTATTGAAAATTACCTTATTTATTATGTCTTTTTCTAACGAATCACAAACTTCCTCTTAGAAAAAGAAATATTGACGAATGAATAATGGTGTGGATCATTTCTGGGAACATTCTTTGATGATTTTTTCATGGAAAAAGAAACAAGAGAGAAAGAGAAATTACTACAATTATCAAAATAAAATATTTTACAATGTAAAAGATAAAGAACAGATTGCAAGTATTTGAAGGTTTTTTCATAGAAAAAGAAACAGAGAGAGAAAGAGAAATTAATACAATTATCAAAATAAATATTTTACAATGTAAAAGATAAAGAATAGATTGCAAATATTGGATGTTTTTTCATGGAAAAAAAAAACAGAGAGAAAGAGAAATTACTACAATTATCAAAATCAAATATTTTACAATGTAAAAGATAAAGAACAGGTTGCAAGTATTTGGAGGTTTTTCCATGCAAAAAAAAAACAGAGAAAGCGAAATGACTACAATTATCAAAATAAAATATTTTACAATGTAAAAGATAAAGAACAGGTTGAAATTACTACAATTTAGAAATTACTACAATTATTTTTATTATATTACTACATTTATTTATTATATTACTACAATTATCAAAATAAAATATTTTACAATGTAAAAGATAAAGAACAATGTAAAGATTTTTTTTATTTTTTATCTTTACAATTTAAAGATAAGAACTTGCAAGTATTTGAAATAATTTCTTGGAACTGAACTATTCGAGCAATCGAATTACGAATTTTGTTCCGATAAAATTGCGCGTGTCTAGTGAAACGTTACTTCCTTTCCTTACGTTATTTCTTGTATGTCGAAATATAAGCGAACAAGTTTCCAACGGGGGAGAAGAGATAAGGAAAAGAGATATAAGGGGAACTTGTTCGACGTGTCAGAGCACCATTCTCGCAGCTTGTACCAAGGATTCCGGAAGGATCGATTTGTCTCCAAACGATATATACGACCTTCACAGTTATAATGGGAAATGAAATTTTTTCCTTTCACCCCCCCCCACCCCAACCCCTTCTACCCACCACCCACTCTCTTTCTCAGAACTTATAGACACTTTTCTTCGATGGTATTGAATGCCCAGGTGTTTTATTTTAATCTCATTTTAAATTATAGGTTTTATTATTGATACCGTTGAAACATAAAACACATATTTAATTAAATAATTCATTATTATTAAATTTAATTTATTATTAATTACACATTATTAATTAATAATTCGTTATTATATAAAAATGAAGATTTTACGTTAATCAATAGAAAAAATAAAACAAATATATTATTTTTTATTTTATTTTAATAGTAGGGATTAGTCGCATGAGTAAATTTTTTTTACTAAAGTGCAAAATTTAGATGAAATTTTGAATAGATAGTTCAACAAATAAGTGAACTGAATCTTTTTGAAAGGAATAATAATTAATTTCGATAATTGTATCATACAATATCAATTGTTGAATATTAAAGCAATTTCTAAGGTAGTGAAATTAATTAGTGTCGAATTTTCTTGAATAAATAATGCAGTTTGCTATACGCCACAGTTTGGCGTAGACTAGAAATAGAACTCTTTCAACAATTGCTTTTGTATTATTTCTAATTTCTAATTAATAATTAAGGTTACAATACAACATTCGCCGCGTACGAATTTTCGAATCATTTCTATAATTCATGAAACAATTGTTTCAATATTTTTCGATTGTTATGTACAGAAAGATAAAAACAAAATAATATCTGTTGCCTAGATAATCTGAATATAAATGCAGATAATCCAGATAATAATATATAATAAAATACTAATTAATAAAAAAAATATAATAAAATAATAAAAAAATATAATAAAATAATAAAAAATAAAATTTTATTAATAATATATATTATTATTTTATATAATAGATAAATATATAAATATATATGTAATATAGATAGATATATTATATAAAGATAATAATATACAATAAAATATAATCCAGATAATAATGCAGATAATATTTATCTAATCTGCACATTTGGATGTAGATTATCCAGGTAATAGGAGAAATAAAACAATTTTCTGACAACATTTTAATGGATCATCCTAGTTAATCTGCACATTACCGAGATAATCTGCAGAATAATTGATTTCTACACGAAACATATACATAAGAGAACAAAATAGGAGGACGAAGAATTAATTAACGAATGAGGAACCGAAGTGTACGATTAAAAGTACCTCGAGATTAAATAAACGTAGATAAGAATGAAAACAATAAAATTATTCTTTTCATTTAAGAAGTGAAACTTTTGGTTTCACTATAAAAAGATTTTTATTTTTTACTCACAATTATTGTCATTTTAATTTACTGAACGAAATATATCCGATCAAAATAATATCGAATTACGTTAATAACACCAAGAATTGATTTTTTCAAAGATAATTGAAATAATACGACGAATAAAACGAAATTATTCGTGATAATAAGTATAATATTGAAAAATGTTCTCTCTATATTTATATTTAATCATAACCTCCCTATATATATAATATCTCTTTCTCTTTCTCTCGTTCCTTTAATTATCCGCAATATTGCGAAAGTGTAAAATATGCAATGTACTTTTTCGCCGAATACAATATTAAACGGTACAAATATGTTTTACAGCTTATTATTGAAGAGTATACTCATACATTCGAACGTGTTAAAATATTGGTGTATATATATACATATCCTTTTACGTAGTTATTTATACATTCAACATTTTTTACCATCTACAATTTTATAGAAACACTGACCGAGCAAAAACTTTCTATACGTAACCGTTACGTAACGTTAATTGCACGTGTATTCGAAGTAAAACATCTCTCTCTCTCTCTCTCTCTTTCTCTCTCTCTCTCTTTCTCTCTCTCTCTCTTTTACTCTTGTTTTCCTTTCGTTCTCTCTTTCTCTCTTTCTATCTCTCTCGATGATACGCTTCGAGTGAGATTAGATTTCCAAATCCATTTTTAAGCGACGCCTCGTGTCATCAAATAATCATTAGATAGGAATAAGGACATAGAACGTTGCACTCTTGTATACCACCACAACGCGTTCTACGTTCTACCGAAGTACTTTTAAAGCCGATAGAATCGTTTAAAATATCCTACAAATTCTCCTGAGAATAACGTTCTTGTCTAATAAAGATCTTTGTAGATTTTAGTTGAAAACTATTCTTCCATACACTTATATAATTTATGTTCAGTCATGTTACTTTGAGTTATTGCTCGTCAAATGAATTTTTAATGGGGGGGAACAAAAATTACGTTCGAGAAAAGTACATTTTATCGTTGATGCTTTCACCCACAGCTTTATTGATGTCTCTTTTTATTTTTTCATTTTTTTTTTTAATAGAATAATAAGTAATAAATTAAGAAAAAAAGGGTAATTGAGTAATTTTCTTATTACACAAAATATGATAATATAATTTGACTCGAGTCTTTTGCTTGAACTTAGACGTTATATGTACGTGTATAAACGTTATACATAAATATTCATATACGTACGTGTTCCTGTAATTAAAACGACTCGAGTTGGATGTACGAGGGGTAAAAGATACGCATTCGTTTCTTTATCATTAGTGGTACACCATTCACGACAATGGCAAACATGTAAGGAATGGGGAAAAGGTAGAACGAAAGAGAAAGTAATAAAAAGAGAAAAAGAAAAAGAAAGAAAGAAGGAGAGAATGAGAGACAAAGAGAAAAGGTAGAGGTGGTGAGAGAATATTTGAAAAAGGATGTGCGGTAATCTTGCACGACGTTTAATCACGTTAATGGACAAAAAGCCTTATCACGAGACATGCAAAGCACCGAGAGAGTCCGCCATCTGAAACTTAACTTCCGTTCTATCAGTCGCTGTCTAGCCGTCACGCGACAAAACGTACACTGGATGCGAGACACGTGTCGCGTGACTAACGTGTACTTACCTCGTTATGAGTTCCGATGTCACGGTGTACGCATTATATTAATTAAAATTGAATTAGGCTGATTGCATTTCTTCCTCCCCCATTTTCTTCCTCACCTTCCCAATCCTCACCCCCACCCCCATCCCTATCCTCATCCCCATCCAAAACCCCATTTATCTCTCATTTTCTTTCTCTTTTATACACTTACACACATCTTTCATTCCTTAACGTTATTATATGCAAGTGTGTGTTAGTTTTCTATAGTAATCAACTCTAATTTAGAAATCTTCGTTTGGTTCACACGCAAACATGGGCTGCTCACGTTTGATTTGGGTTTTTTCCCCTTTTACTTTTTTCTGCGCTGATCGCAGCGAAATCGAAGGATCGCATGAAAAGACTCATCTAGACGCGATGTTATTATTCATTTTTATCTTACATCAACGTCAAATTGATTACACTCTCCGACTAAATGATTAGACCTATTTCATTCATCCTTTTTTTTTCTATTATCTGTGATGCTTATTGGAATTTGGATAATCGTTGGGGATCGTTTTGTTACGATTTATTAAGTTTGATATGTTTATTTACAATTTTTAACGTGATCTTAATTATCATTAATTTTGTAATGCTAAAAACTTTTAATTATAAATGATTTATTTGTATAAAAACACGTGTATTTGAAAAGTATTAATCATATAAATTCATTCCAAAAATTATATTTTGATCATATTTTTGATATTTTTAAATAATATTATGAGCACGTCGTGTGTCTGAAAAAAAAATCTGTTATTTATAATTTTACGAATTCCACTTGTTACTCGGCAGAGAGAGAGAGAGAGACACACAAATTATTGGAATAATTAATTTTGTCTTCGAATTAAAATCAAATATTTTATCCTCAAAAATATTTCACTTATCCATAATCGAACACGAGTCTCAATATAGCGTAATTTAATTTTCCCATTATTTTTGTTAATAAAATGAAAATAAAACGTGCAAATAATTCAGGTGATAATAATTAAATGATATTTCTTGAATATTACAAATCAATTTGTAATCTACAAATACATATATCTATATTGATTCTCATTACAATTCAAAAACCCACTTCGATTAATCGTTAAGAACAAAATTAATATATTTTATTCATTTATTTATTTATTTAATTTTATAAATATATATAGCGTGATCAGATAAAAAAGGATTGGAAGTATGAGAAGATAAGCTACTAATTATTATTATTTATTTATTTAACAAAAAAAAGAAAGGAAACATATTTTCAATCGATCGATATATATATATATATATATATAAGAAAGAATAAAAAAAAAAATATCAAAATATAAAATTACTTTATACGTCAACAGCCATGGCGCGGTGACAGCACTGAATCCCATTCGATCATTTAAGTCAAGCAGCCGCTGAGAACGATTAGTACTTGGATGGGTGACCCGCTTGAGAATAACTTCAAAAAAAAACAGAAAAAAAGAAAACTTAAAATCTCGATTATAATGAGATATAATATATAGGATCACAAAAATCATTTAGATATTAGTCATCAACTCAAGCTCGGGAAGAAGGTTTTAACGATCAAACCTTGAGATGTTATCGCGTCTTAATCCACAGAATGTGCCTCGAATGAATATTCTCGTTTGAACTTAACTATGTTCCTCTAGGCAACTAAGAGAGAAAGAGAGAGAGAGAGAATCGCGAAACGCGCTTTTGGAGAAGACGCTCTTGGGGAAAGCTCGAATAACGTGGTTTGAAGTCGACTAGTGTAGTAAGTTGACTAGACGCGTAGGTACTTCGGGGAAAATCTTCGAAGCAAATCACTAGCATCACACCGAAGGCCACCAACTTAGAGTCTTCGTCCTACCTTACTCTCTGGTATAACCGTCTAATGTCCATTATTAAGTTAACCGATCCGCGTTATTGTTCAGTGCTCGACCCTGCTAATACCCACTTATCCTGCTAGGAAGAGAACCGAGAAACGGAAAGTACAGAGAGAAAGAGAAAGAGGGAAGGATAGGTAACTAAAGAGAGAGAGAGAGAGGAGAGGGAGGGAAAATGGAAGAGAGGGAGGAGGAGGGAGTCTTCGCGGTGTCTCTGCTTTCAGGAACACTGCGGTGAAGCTTCGGAGAGCTTACCGGACCGAGGGAATAGAAACTAGGACGCACGCTCGATCCCTCGTGGTTTCCCATGATTTTCGTGAACGAACACGCGCCTGGCTCACACGCCAAGGATAGTACAAATTATAAAATTACCCTTCTCTCCCTCCCTCCCCCTCCCTGCTCCTACCCCTTTGCCATGTTCGGTGCAAACTACTTCGACCGAGTGTTTTGCACTGTTTCCGTATCATGGACGATACTAATAAACGAAAATAAACGAGACGGAAATATATGTCGCGGTTTATACGCAAGGATTCGAGGAGTGATTGTTATCCTTTCGGTAAGAATTGATTATAATACTTTCTCTCTCTTTTCATTCGTTCTTATCGTTCCTTGATGAGTATATTCAAGAAAACTGTTTTATTCGATCGTTTTTATCGGATGTTTCAATTTGGACTCTTCGATAGCATAGAAAAGTCCTTGGAGTATTTTTTAAGTCAATCGGAACCACACACACCCACCCACTCACACATACAAGTCTCCCCATCTCTATCTCTCTCTCTGTCTATCTTTTTGAGACATTTTCGAAGAAGATCGCACGTACTATTATCCCGATCACGTACTACGATGCTTCTGACGCATGCAAAGGAACGACCTTGGTGTGTATACGATGTTGAAAGAGCTTAGGGTGCCAATACTGGCTGCCTTCGTTCGTTCAGTCGTTCGTTCGTTCGTTCGTTCATTCGAATGGGTAGTACCGCCTCGAAAAGCTCCCAGGGGTCGTGTAAAGCAACGTTCCAACGTTGCAGAAGCACAAATGACCGTCCGGATACCTACAGTCTCGTCGATCGATGGAACCTAGACAGGATTTGTGGTTCTCGTCCTTGTCGCATTCATGTTACTCTACACATCGGACAAATTGAAAATAAGCTCGGCAACTTTGCTACTATAAAATCCTTTACTATCCCCTTCCCACCTCTTCCCACCCCCTCCCCTCTCCTTGCCATCGTATCTACACCCCCCATTCATTCATCCCCTCCCCCTTCCTCCTCTTCTTTTTTTACAACGTTTTTATACCGATCCCAAAGACGAACCTATTGTTTCCTTTTCTTTTTTTTCTTTCTTTCTTTCGTTTTTCTTTCAACTTGTGAGAATCATCAAAGTAACGGAGTTTTCTCCACTATCCTAGCAAGGATTTTCTTCCTTCGTTCATCGAGAATTGCTTTATCGACTACTTACAACGCAATCGCTTTCAAGGGAAAACCGTTTCGCGGTGTGGCGGCATTCGTGAAAGCTCGATGCAATAAATATAATCATAAAAGCTCCCTCGTAAAATCCAACGTTCCTAACATTTCCCATATACATGTGTGTATATATGTACATGCATACACCACATAGATAAACGTCTGGGTCTATTGGCACGTACGATGAGAAGATACAACGAGAATAAGCCTAACGGGAAGCTTTTTCCGAGCTTACACGATCCTCCGGCTTTCGAAATATATACATCGTTGACTATTTTGCCATCTTTCAGGCGTTTTAACTCGTAGAACAAGAGGAGGAGGAGGATCGTACAAATTTCTGCTCCTCTTTCGCTCGCACATTTTCACTTACTCTACTATGTTTTTTCTTTTTTTTTTTTTCTTCTTCTATTATTATCATCATTATTATTTTCCTTCCCGTTTTCGTCGATTTGATTTACACGGTTTTATTCCATTCGTATGGATTTTTCTCCAATCAAGTACGAACGAATTTTCCTATTTATGTTTATGGGGGGGATCCATAATCCGGATTAAATTATTTCTATTTTTGTCGCAATATGTAGAAACAACGAGCGACATGTTCATCCATTTTGTTTATCCACTGCATATACCGTTTCAGTTTTCCCGTCATAGTGGTTAATTAATGGTTGCGATATCATCGAAGCATTTTCGGCGTGTACAGCTTGGGGTTGTTGTGTGCAATTTTGTGTTTGTATGCTTGTATGTAATTCGAGTATCTTGGGGGAGGGGGAGGGATGTTTCCACCTATTCAATTGCACCCCAATAGCGGTCCACATGGCGTACAGTCCAATACCAAATTCAGAAATGGCCTAAAACAACGGTCCTATATGTTTAATTATTCTTTTTTCTCTTCATTTTGTTCTGGGTTTCCCTTTTAGTCGCCTCTTACGACAAGCAGGGATTACTGAGGGGGTATTCTTCCCCGCCACCCTCACGGGATTTGTTATTATTATTATTAATATTATAATGTTGATAATGATGATGATATTATTATTATTATTATTTGTTTTTTATTTTCCAATGTAAATTTCCATTAGCAATTATCTCTATTCGTATTTCATTAAATACGCGGATTGTTTTGTTTTTTTCTTTTTCTCTCCAATGGCTGTATTCTCTTAAATGAGTATATAAATAAATAAATAGAAGGGAACGCTATTCTCCAGGAAAAACAGTCCCGTATAGTTCGTTGAAGCGGACGTAAAATTGTATTACTCCATATTACGTAGGAACGCTTATCGTTTTAAATTCCCCACTCTTTCGGTATCTTCCATTGTACAAACGAGCCATTTCTCCAACGTTTCGTTACGTTGGGTTATTGTCAGCGTAGATATTTCTCGTTAAATGTGTACAGAGAAAAGAGAGAGAAAGAAAGAATGAAAAGAAAGAGAGAGAGAGAGAAACACGAACGTTTGGACCACTGAGGATCGTTCTCGTGGTCACGAAGCATTTCATTTTTAACTTTAATATATATATACGAGTATGAAGTATACATACAACGTTGAAATATCGTGAAATGTCGGGAGTTGCGTCGCCTAACTTTGTTTCCCAATTTATGAGCTTTGCGTAACACCGTTAGTTTCTTTCTCTCTCTTTCTCATTTTTCTTTGAAATTAATGAATGACTATATCGTACAATAAGATCGATAAAAAGTTTTCGATCTATCGATGAAGTTAGGATTTTTCCAAACTTTTTTTCCGCTCATGCCACATCGTTAGGATCGTTCGACGAAATCGTAAGTCGAGCTTACGATCCTCGAGAATACTCTTTCGTGTTTCGTTTCCCAGCCCTTCAGTGTTGATCACCCCGTTAAAGTTGCATCCTGTCATTAGCCCGAAAGTTTTCCTCTTCAATCTCTCTCTCTGTTTTTCTCTTTTTCTCTTTTTCTCTCGACAAAAAAATGTATTCGTTGAGAATAACTTTTTGAGGAATTCTCAGCGGTGACAAGGGGTTGGTTGGTTCGCGTGGATCGAACGGGGAACGGCTTGGAGTGCTCTTAAAACTTCGATCCTTATAGACTCGAAGGGTTTTATTAGTACGAGCCACTAAGGCTTTACTACCGGGTGTTAAATTATATCGCTCTTACGGTTTCTCTAGACTTTCCCCCAACCTCCTCCTTCTTCTTCCTCTTCGTTGTCGTATCTCTCCTATTCTCCTCGATACGGACAGAAACGTTAATTAACAACCTAATAATAACTCGAGCGTAACGTAAATTATCCTCGAGTCATGTTAAACATTTTTATTATTTAATAACTCCAAGATAAAACGAGATTTTCTTATCGGAAATATTTTGATATATATATATGTAGGATTCGTGAAAAAAATGTGGCCGTTGGGACTTGACTGGACCGGGACTCGAACCTGGATCTTCCGCTTTCCGGAGGCGACGACTGCTCTTTAACCATTGAGCTATCCAGGGCCCACTGTCCAATCTCCTCACGAATGCCTATTTAAGTGTTTGGCTTGGAGGCTCTCGCATCCCACATATATATATATATAATAATAATAATAATAATAAAAGTAGCCCTTAACGGAGACCAATGCTACCATATAAGTGGCATGGCACTTTTACTTACTGAATTATCGTAATAATTATTCATTTTATGCCCTACACAGTATTATATTTTCTTATGTAGAATTTGACGCTTTATCAGAATCCAGAAAAAAAAATTAGGCATTCCATTTAATCTCATTAAAAAAGTACATTAAAGTAAACTTGAAATACTTCCAGACCCTTATGGGTTAATATATATATATAATATCTTATCAAAGTAGCTGCTTTTTATTGCATCCAATTTATCCTTTCAATTGGGAGATCTGAAAATTGGGCCGAACCAACGCGAAACGAAACTTTCCTAATCGGGTTGGTTTTCCTTGACTATTTTCTAAACGCCCAGAACCAAACTTTAAATCGATATCTGAAATTCGTCTCTAGAAGGTATCTCTCTCTCTCTCTTTCTTGCACTGAAACACAGTCAAGTCCTCCTCTTCCTCCCCCTCCTCTTACACCCCCATGCCTACCTCCACCATCTCCAGTATGAAGTTGCCTTTCTCGAAGCGTACTGGAGGGTGCAAATGGTACATCCATTACTTCCCGCAGTCTAATGGCTGGAATTTATTAGGCGATAAGTTACTCTCGGCCAGCAACCTTACTTGCCGAGTTCCCAGAGTCTATCCATGTGGAAGCCCATGGGGGACACATTTCGAACCTCTCCCTTTCTCTCTCTTTCTTTCTCTTTCTATCTGTCGATTTTTCTCTTCAAGCGAAACCGAAATGGTACGACTCGGAATGTTGGTAATCCTCTTCTTTCAAGGTTCTATATATTCATTTTGAATCATGCCTATGATATTACGAATTTCTTCTAGATATTGGATTATCTTTTTTTTCTTTTTCTATCTTGAAGATTATGGTAATAGGATGTGATATATCTAATCAGGTTTTATGGTAAATAATTTTGTTTCTAGACAAGAATCGTCTGAAATTGATAGATAATTTTATTTGAAACCTTAATATTAGAGTATTGTTTGATTACCTGTTTAAACATAACGGTTTTAGGACAACGATTTGTAAATGTTGAGTATAGTTTATTTATAAGAATGTATGTCTTCGAAATATATAAAAATCAGTGAATAAAAATGATCGAGTTGCTGATGAAGTCCCAATGAAAGGGATGAAACGTTTAACAAGATCGAAATAACGTTCAAAAAGATTTTTTAATCCGTCCAAATTTTCTAAGACACTTAGTTTAATAATTTTATTTTACTATAATATATATTTTACTTTTAATGAAGAGGCATCACGCGACGCGCGTGTCTCCGCCGCGGATCGATGGATATTGGGTGCAGCCGTGGAGAATACGAGCAACTACGATCGTATCATAAGACAAATTCTGAAATAATAATGTTGGGGGACCAATGTGGAAGATTAATTAATGAAAAAATATGTTCTTTTTTCTTTTCTAACTCTTCCCCCATAATTTTCTCCCTTTCTATACGCGTACGTAGAGAAAGTGTACATATTTTAAGGTGCAGAAGTATGAAACCGAAACAACAGACGTTTAAATTTTTACAACAAAATTCTCAATGAAAGGGACGAAACGTTCAACAAGATCAAAATTACGTTCAATAAGATTTTTTAACCCGTCCAATCTTCCTACGACACCTATTTTAATAATTTTATTTTCTGGACAAGATAAAAACCAATTAAATTATTATATATTATTTATAGTATTATATATTTTTATTATTATTTAATTTATATATTATTATATATTATATTTATATTATTGGGTTGGCTACTAGGTAAATGCGGATTTTTTGATTGGCAACTAAGTCAATGTGGATTTGTTTTTTGACTTAGTTGCCAGCAAATATCAAATTCGCATTGACTTAGTTTCCAACTCCTAACATATATTATCTATTTATATCTAATATATTTATATATAATGTAGGATTCGTGAAAAAAATTGGGCCGTTGGACCGGGACTCGAACCGGGATTCTTCCGCTTTCCGGGCGACTGACTGCTCTTTAACCATTGAGCTATCCAGGATCCACCGTTCAATCTCCTCACGAATGCCTATTTAAGTGTTTGGCTTGGAGGTGCTCGCATCCCACAATATATATATATATATTTTTTTTTTCAGTTTTATTTTTTCTTTTATTTAATTACGTAGGAACGAAAGAGCTTCAAAAACAAATCTTTATTCTTTGGTATGGGAAGAGAAAAAAAATTGTATTCCGTTCTCGTGGAGAAGCTTTGATTCACGATCGTCGAGCTGTGGAAAGGTCTTGACTATACGTTTACGCGCTCTAACGAGAAGGTAACGAACGAAAGCGAAAAAGGGAGAAGAAGGAGCTTTCGTGCCAACAGGTTCTCCACGTTCGAATAAACCTCTCACGACGAAAGACAGGAAAGTATTACACCGTGGGATTCTAGAAAAGAGAACCGAAATAGAAAGAGAGTGTAAAGTGTGTCGGTTTTAGAACAAGAAAGACAGAGACAAAGAAAAAGAAAAAGAAAAAAAAAACAGAGAGAGAGAAAGAGAGAGAGAGTGAAAGAGAGAGAAAAAAAGGATTAGAATGAAAGTGTAAAGAAGAAAGAAAAGGAATGAAAATGAAAGAGAAAGAGAAAGAGAAAAAGAGATTGATTGATCGATTAGTTCTCATTAGCTTTCTCAGATATTTGAAGAAGTACACAATTTTTGATATTACATATTAAAATATATATTCCTTTAATATTCGCTTATACAGTTCTTCTCGATATTTTTCTATTACTTTAATATCGATTTTGTGGTATTATATGATGTTTATTCCTTAACAAAATATTTTTCTTGTCAATTATCTAATAATTAAATGAAATTTATATATAAATATAAATAAAATATAATAAATATAATAAAATAATATAAATAAACATCTAAATTGCAATTTATAATCATTATTACACAATACTAGAAGTCAGGTTTTATAGTTCTGTTAATATATTGGAACAGAGAAAATATGATTTGAAATTCGAGTGCAAAATGAAAACAAGTTATTGTTCATATTTGAAAGGAAGTTTATTAAACGCAAATAACTCGTGGCGTTTGTTCGACCACACTTTGTGCTTTTTTGTTTATAAGCTGAACCGAGCTAGCGGTTAGGCGGAAACCATTTGGTGGGTGCCGCCGGTCTTTTAACCCAATCCAGATTTTAAATTAAGACGGTGCCTTTAAGAGGAAAAAGACAAAGAAATGAGAAAAAGGAGAAGAAATGTGAAAGAGAATGAGAAAAAGAAGGGGACGCTGGGCAGCACGCAATCGCAAGAAGTAAATTTTTGTTCCCCTTCAACGTGGGGTTTTGGAAATTCGGGGGGGGGGTTTCGAAATTTTGGTCCATTCTATTTGAAGTAGTTTGGTGGTCAAACCCTTACCCCCCACACAACCACCACAACCCCACCGAAACCTTCCCCACCCAGAAAAATGTTTGTTTACCCCCAAAACAAAAACCCCAAAAACCGAAATTTTTTTTTTTAAAAAAGTTACCTTGCCCCCACACACCCCCCCCAAACACCCCCCAACGAGATTTGTGAACCTTTGAAACGGGAGGGGGGGCGACGAAGGGGGAACTAATTGTAAAACTACGATAAGGAAGTAAAGATGACGAGATGATTTATGAAATGAATTAGATGATTTTATGATGATGAATGAAATGATGATGAATACGTCAATTGAAGTTTATGTTTATTTTTTTTATTTATTTATTTATAATTTTGATTGACCCCTAGAGCCAAGGCTCCCTATTGGCCATTAATTACAGAGTCTAGTACAATGTAATGTATAGATAAAACAAAATGGAAATTAAAATTATGTAATTATTATTAAACTTATCATATATTAGTTGTAACGCACATAAGTAGATAAATGTAAAAAGAAAAATTAATAATATATATAATAAGTTAATATAAATAATATATAACTAAATCAATAATATATTATAAGTTGGTTATAATGTTTAATAACACAACGCATAACTCGGGACTTGTATTCCCTTGATTCCCTGCTATTCCCAGACTACTCAAGTTCATCGGTATAATTGCTGGTTTCGAACGTAAAAAATCGATAAGTTTCAATTTCGAAAGTTTTCAGGCAGATTTACGAGCTGACCTCAGAGATCGTGTTTTTTTAGTATGCGATAAGCGACGATATACGACATTGCTCCCCTTTTGGCCACGCCTCTCTCTCGTGGTTCTTTTAGATATAGTAACGCATTTGCATGGAGTAGCGATATATATATATAATATATATATATGTGTGTGTGTGTGTGTGTGTGTGTGTGTGTGTGGGTTTGGAACTCGCTAATGTGTAAAATTGAAAATAAATAAAAAAGAAGTACGTGTAAAAATTTGGTAAAAATATTCCAAAAATATGTGAGGTTATGACAATGAACTAATAACAAATATCGAACCAATTTATTAATGATTTGTTTTATATCTATCATTATTGTCATTCGAATAAAATCAAAAATCGAATTTTTGTATTCTTCGAATTTTTCAGTATCCTTTTTACCGGCATATTGTGATTAAAACTAAACTAAATTTTTTAATAACCTTATGATTAATTAATGTTAATTTGTATACTCCGCACCGAGCCGTTGTTTTTATTTAAAACAAATTAAAATATTAATGAAGAATACACCGTGATAATGTAAAGTCTAATTTAGGAAATACACTTACCCGAGCCACTGCGTATTTGCTCTGCGTGTTTTTTTTTCCATGACTTTTAAAATTCGACTGACAGAAATTTCGTTTGTATATTTGAAACTTAGAGACACTAATGGATATGTAAATTTATAATAATAATTGTTTCTCTTTTTTCGTGCAAGTTTACATTCCAAAACCTTGGCATATATTTTTTATCTAACATTGCGTGTTTATCTCCGACTATACTTTGCTGATTAATGATTCTAAACTATGTTAAGAAAAGAAAAAAAGTGTATGAATTATTAAAAATATTAGTAACATTTAATCCTTTGTCACGGAGTTATATATTTACTAATCTTTTTAATTTATTATATTTAATATATTTAATTCAACACGCACATATTTTTACAGTCGATCGGATTGAGCCTTTTACATGATTTTAAATTATACATTTAATCACAAATATCGTAATTATTATTAGAATAGTAATACGATTGTTAAGAATGGAAATAACTCAGCTAGAAAACAGAACAAATTGTTTAGATATGTGCTTGTAGTTTATTCAGATGTATACTCTATTTACCATATTATTACTTTCCCCATATGTAACCAAAGTAACTCGTATATCTAAACGAAACGAGACGAGATGAGATACTTCCTGAATATAAATATTATTCCCCATTTTTTTTCCTTCCTCTTCTTCTTCTTCTTTTCCTCTTGTCTCGCATAACGTATTCCCTTTTTTCCCGTAAAATTTCAAACTTTGTGCGTAACCGTATAATAAATTCAAACGTTTCACCTACGCGCATTTCGAATACCTCCTCGAAAATCGTAACACACGTTTTTTATAACGTTCACCTTTTACGAATCTAATTAGGGTCTTCTTATCAGGAAAAAAAAGAAAAAGAAAAAAAAAGAAAAAAGATAGGAGAATAAAACGAATGCGTTTTATTCGTTAGTATAACGAGAACAACGTCGCTGAGGAGGGATTTCTGAGAATATTTTTTCTCTGGTTGGTTTTAAACGTATATTCGTGGGGTTTGAACCAGAAAAAAAAGAAAAGTTATAAAAGAAAAAACGAATAAAAAAAACTTTCTTTCTCTCTCTTTCTAACGCACGCTATTTCATTCTTTCGTATACGCAATCTCCCACTTGGATTATTATGGTAGATAAAGCTGTGTAAGAGAGGATGTAAACTCATTTGATTAGGTGTAACACCAAAAGGCGAGGTTACGTGAACAGGTAGGTGAACAGGTACGTGCATGCACAGGTAGTTGGTATCGCAGGAGCATTAAGCGGTCGTTCCACATTAACGCGAGCTTGCCGAAAACACGAGCAGGTGGGCTTAACGATGCACCCGGATGTTAATTATACGTTATTCGCGATTCGCTGCTACACCTCTAGGGGTCATCGTTGAAAATACAAGAACGAGCCATTGGTTGCCAACGTTGCTTTGCTAACTTCAATTTTACGTTATTTTTCTAGGATCCTACGAAATATATATGTAATACATTTGCATTTTTTGTTTGTTTTTCTTTTCTTTTGTTTTCTTTTTTATGTCATTATCCGACATTATGGAAAATTACGGGAGTAATTACATTAACGAAAAATAATAATTATTGTATTCTATCTAGCGAGTTAATAATAGTCTCTTATGATTCCACTGGATCCATATATATAAAAATATATTTTCTGAAATATCAATTAAAATAAAATATTAAAATGTAAAAATGTGTGTATATATTATCTTCGATATATAAATTACATGTGTCATTTAAGTATTTAAATGCAAACCACAAAGTATTATTTTAATAATTTATAAAGAAGATACAATAAAACCTCTTGTACGAGTTAGTTTAAAATTCAAATTCTTCTCGTCAGCTTATTTTTCACATTGTTGATTTAACTACAGTACGTTGGTCATATATTTCGATGATAAATGAAATATAACCCTAAAAGCCATCGAAAATTGCTATCCGTGTTTATTACATATCGTATTTTAGTAATCTCCTTCGCATTTTACACTCTATTTCGAGAGATTAACTTCTAATCGTTTGAATTTTATTGCCATGCTTTTCGCTACCCCTACTGAAAACAACAAATGAATGTCTTCGTCGTTTTTATCTGTACATAAAACCTTTTACTTTTTCCTCCGGTTCGTACTTTTCTACCGTAACTGTACTGAAACAGTAAAAGTGGTGAAGGTAAAGTGATATGTACTTGGTTATCTAAGTCTAAATCTACGCAATAAAAGTTCTTTACGGGCCCATTTTCCTTCATACAGTAATAGTCAACACATCGCACATCAGACATCTGTAGTTTTAAATAATTTAGATAGATATTGCTTGAATTACAAAAAAAAATAACACGGATGTGTGTACTTATTAACGCACGTAAGAAGTTATATATAACAAAACAAAATAGCAAATAATTCAATTTAAAAAATTATATTTGGATTTGATCAATACATCTGTGTTTAAATTTAATTTGGTGTTCAGGAACTCAATCAAAGGAAGCTGCTGTATTCGATGCTAAATTCATATTAAAATCCCCACTTAAAGTCATTGGAATTTTATTGTAATCTTTTTCAAAATTATATAGTATTTATACAAAATATAGTATTTTACTTTTGATTAGCAAATGGTATTCGTTATTTAATGACCAGTCAAAGAACTAACTGATTTTTCACGTGAACTATACGCCAAGCTGACTATGACGCGACTAACTTCATGCAGTTACTTTCATATCGCTGTGCGCGCGCATCGTTACTTTCGACAAACTTCATCCTGTTAATTTTGCGTCGCTGTGCGCGCGCATTGTAAAAATTCACTCTCATAATTTATTTCCAAACGCGACGAAAGAAGTATAACATCAAAAAATAACACATAAAATCAAGAAAGAGAATAAATTGATTGTAAATCAAATATTTAATGCATTTCACTTCGATGTGATATATAAATAAATAATTGCTATAATTTATATAATATAAAATAATATTAAATATAATTCATAAAACACACACACTAACATTAATCGTAAATAAATATGCCCCTAAAATAAAAGAAAAGAAAACCCAATAAAATATAAATATACGCGATGCATTAAAATTCGAAATTGCTAGTTATTGTTGCAAAATGTATACACAGAAGAAAAGAAAAGAACAAAAATAAAAGAAACAGTTACATTTTCCACGATTAAGCCATGACATCGTCGCTTACATCGAATACGGCCAATCCGGCCTATTCGCGGATAGGAGCGTTTTTGTAAACACTGTGGCGAGCCGTTTACGCCGAAAGGGTTTTAAAAGTAGCCCGGAAATGGCAGGACCGGTATGGTAAAACGGAAAGGGTCGATTCGGAACTCGGTATTTACTGGCATTTTCACGTATAGAAGGGTACGTTCACGAGAGTACGAATGTTTATGTAGGTATTCGCGCGTAGTTCGCGCATAACGTTGCCTTTATGTTGGTGCAGGAGCGTTTGTTTGCCAGACCGTTTGTTTATCTGTGTGTGTGTGTGTGTGTGTGTCTGTGTGTATATATACAGGTGTGTGTGTACGTACACGTGCGTGTCCCTAATGCGTAAACGTGTTTGCGTAACGCGTATACGTATGTTGGTTGGTAGTAGATAGATATCTATGTGCACGAACGAACGAATGAACGAATGAACGAATGAACGAACGAACGAACGAGCCACACAAAAGCCATCGTCCGATTGCAATGAGCGTGATACAATGAAAACGACGTCGAAATAACGTCGACTAGTCGACGACCTGGCCGAGTTTTATCGCCAATTCGAACAGTATGTTTACCCCTATTCGATCAATGATCTTGTTACCTTTTGTGGTCTAATAGAAGTAAGACGGTCAGTTTTTGGTCAGACGAGTTAGTTTAGTTGAACGCCTTTAACTGGGAGACCTTGTCTGTTGTCCCAATCTAAATGGGTTCTTAGATTATACGTTTTTAGTCTGATTGACATATTACAAATTTATTGTTAATCCATTTCTTTCTTTGTAATTCATTTTTTTGTTTTGGTTTTATTTTAAGTATAGATTATTCATGCTAATCTGGTAGATAAGTGTTTTACGCTTGACGTATGCGGGACTGTTTTTTAGTATAGGTGATATTTTAATAATGATAAAGATAAGTTCTCGTTTTATTCGTATATCTTTGGATCATCTTCGCAAGATCGATAGAATGGTGTGTTAATAATCTACTTAAATTAATTAAAATAATACAATTTTGTCTTCACATTCAACAATTTTATATATACATATTAAATTATAAATTACAATATTCTATTTATTTGATTATCTGCAAGAAATGGACACACACAATGGACCTTTCCGTACTAGGAAAAGCACACTTACCTAACTATCAAAAGATCAATCATGAAAATAGGAAAAACTTAATGTGGAAGAACATAAAACGATTCTCTCCATTTCCATTCCGTTTTGTTTTCGTTGTTACAAACTTACAATCCTTGGACTCTTGGAAACTTTCGATTTGCAGTAAGTAACTAAGTAAGTAAATTCGAGAAATCGAAACCGTGATGGGTCGACGGCAAGCCGGCGTTCCAAGTTCGTTCGCTTGAACTTCCGTAATGAAGAGAATCGGTCTTTCGAGTGACAATCCTCGAACTCGAGGGTTCTCAAGTGTGTACGCATATGAGAAAGAGACAGAGAGAGAGAGAGAAAGCAAGAGAGACAGAGAGAGAGAGAGAGAAAGTAAGAGAGAGAGAGAGTAAGAGAGAGAGAGAATATATGTAGCGAACGTTTGAGAGAGAGAGAGAGAGAGAGAGAATGTATGTAGCGAACGTTTGAGTGAATAGTAGTAGCTCTTTCGTTCATGGTTCATGGCAACATTCCTCGAGCTGGTTTCTCCGATCGTTCGAATGAATTCGACTCGGGTTTCGATCGATGAAGTCGTTGCTTGTGAGACTCCTGACTCGTAGAACTTTGAAAGCCGATCGTTCGGAGTACATTCGATTCACCTTCATCGATCCAATCCGATAGCTCTCGTTCAATTATTAAAATAAAGTTCCCACGAGAATTGTTCGAGGAATGGAGTCGACTTAATTCTCGCCTCGACCAATGCCCTCCCCCCCTGCCCCGACCCCATATTCTCTCTAACGTAAGCTTCCTATAATATCTACAATGTGTTCTGGAAATACATACGTCGTGAAATATTTTCATAGTTTTTTTTCTTTTTATTCGTTCGCGCGAGTTAATTTATGTTTTTCTGAAGTTATACTTGTTATTATTATTATTATTATTATTATTATTTTTTTTTTGAAGTTATTTTTGAGGTTATATAGATTATATTCGTTTTGATATGCAAAAGAAGTATAACTTCTTACGTGAGTACATAAGTACACAGACAAGTTTTTTTATTATTATTTGCAGTTAACATTCGTAAATGTTTTATTTTCAATTTGAAATTTTCGATCGATTTTTTAGAATTAAAATAATATCTACAATGTATTATATTCATTGAATTTTACAAATTGTTATTTTTGTTTAATATTAATTCGATTGAATTATCTTCAGTTTCGTACAATGTGTCCTAAATATATACACGTGATACGCGTGACAGAATATTCTCGATTATAAAATGTCCCAAAGTTTTTTTGTTCTTTCCATTTTTGTTTTGCACGTTCGCGTGTTGCTAGCTTTTTTCATTCCTTTTTCTTTCATCGTTTCAATTTAAAAATGCGCGTATAAAATTTAACGTTCGCGTCTCTCGTTTCTTTCCATCGTACGCTTTTTTTTTTCTTTTTTTTTTTGTATTATTACGCGAAAAACGAATCGCTAGAGAATTATCCATTAATATACGATGAGAGATCGTAATCTGTCATCTTGTCTCGTTTGTCATTGTCTCTCACTTTCTTTTTCCATTGCCATTGTGGAAAAGTAAAAAAAAAAATCTTTCGGATGGACGATGGACTGGATGGTAAACGAAAAGAACATATCCAACGTGATATTTCTGTCATTATACCGAATGCTTGTGTAATTCGTGCGAATCGTTAACGAACTTCCACTCCAATGCTACGGTCTTTTCGTTCAGGTAGAATCGTTTATAAAATGAAACGTTATGAAAAAAGGGAAAAGTACGAATGAGAGAAAAAGATGAGAAGAGTTAGGTGAAATAGAGAAAGAAGGAAACATAGTTTGAGTTATCACGTGAGTTATCACGAGAGTCTGACTAAAGACTCGCTTATTCTACTTTGATTCGAGTCCAACCAATCATCGTTTCATTATAAAGAAATGATATTTGGATTAGGAAATGATTTATCTTTAATAGATGAATATCTTGCTAATATACGATTTGCTAATGAATTTGTTCGATTATTTTTATATTCATTATTATTCTAATTAATTTCATTAATATAATTTGTTTAATTAGAAATTTAGGAAGTGTAATTGTATTTAATAAGATATTGTTTAAATAGATTAGTAGAATCGTGTATAAAATGAAACGTTATGAAAAAAGGGAAAAGTACGAATGAGAGAAAAAGATGAGAAGAGTTAGGTGAAACAGAGAAAGAAGGAAACATCGTTTGAGTTATCACGTGAGTTATCACGAGAGTCTGACTAAAGACTCGCTTATTCTACTTTGATTCGAGTCCAACCAATCATCGTTTCATTATAACGAAATGATATTTGGATTAGGAAATGATTTATCTTTAATAGATGAATATCTTGCTAATATACGATTTGCTAATGAATTTGTTCGATTATTTTTATATTCATTATTATTTTAATTAATTTCATTAATATAATTTGTGTGTAATTGTATTTAATAAGATATTGTTTAAATAGATTAGATAAGATATTTAATAAGATTATTGTTTAAATAAATGTGTAGAAGAAGAGCTTATGCTACATTCGATAAAATATTAAATACGAAATTGGATATAAAAATTGCGAGTGTGTGTGTGTGTGTGTGTGCTGCATTTAATTATTTGATTTATTATTTATTTTTTAAGATGAAGGAATTAGACGTTTCAGAGTTTTTATGTGTGTTGCATTTTTATTGATAATTGGATTATTATTTAATTTTTATAAATGGAAGAATGGCGTATGTTACACATATTGTTTTTCTTTCGTTACAACGGCGTGCAACGAGTTGTTTTTATATTTTCCTGGACATTTAATTAAATGTAACTGACATACGTTTTTCTAATCTCTAATTAATTTCAAATATTGTTTTATTGCTTATTTCTTTTCTTTTTGTTTCTTTTGACAGATTTTACTCCGAGAGATCATTTATCGCCAATAAAAATTTTAATTTCTACAATTTTGTTGTAACATTTTGAAATAAAATATAAAATCAAAAACTCGAATTTATGTATTTTAACTTCAACGTGATGACACGAAAGAGGCTCGCGACATATAATATTAAATGAAAATAATTATAAGTTAAATAAATTTGACAAATATAATTAATAATTATATAAAGTTTAGGGAATTTATCTATAATTAATATAATAATAACTAGATAATAATTAATATTAATAAGAGTTACTAAATATTATTCTCACAAACTTTATCTTTAATTTAATTAGTCAGCGAGAGAGTATATCGCGAAATTTTCGTTTCATTTCTTTTGTGAATCGAAAACGTGAACGCATCAAAGCAAAATTCGTGCTAGAAAACTCGAGAATGGCGTAAGTTAAAAGATAACAGTATTTATCAAGTACTCGGATACTTCATATTTATAAAGGAACAATTAATTGGGAGAATTGAGGCTTTAATTTATCCTCTCTTCTCATCGTAGATTAATTATTATTATTATTATTATTATTGTATACATATTTATCGAACTGACAAGCTAATTATCCTCTCGTAGTTGCAACGATGATACGAACAAAAATATTAAATGATAAAATTATTTCGATTTAAAAAAAATTTTATTTTTCCTTCGCGTGATTGGTATTCATAAATATTTTTTTAAAGTATTACAATTAACGTATAAAATATTGTTCGTATAAGTTACAACCGGAAAAGATAATTACATGGCTTATTATAAGTTTTATATCAAGCATAATACAGTAAGTATAATACACACACACATATATATTCTTAACTAATGGCTTTTACTGACCATATAACTTGGTTACGTTGTTTCGTACTTGTTTCATTTCCATTATTTCCACTGAAATTTACTAACTATCATAATAATTTCTATGCATGTATCATCGAAATAAATTTTATGTATAACCGTAAGATCGAGTTTCTAATCCACAAATATCAATTATATTGAAATGATTTATACATTTAATTAGAAACACATTTTAAAAAATCATCTAACATATCCTTACATAGTATGTAAAAAATATTATTTTTCATGAAATAAGAGATATTGTATTATATCATCAAAAAATGATACATATATGATTTATACAAAAGTAGATTATAAATTTATGAGATCAGGATCGAATGAATAAATTCCAGAAAACATAAATGTGCATTTTATATCAATAATTCACATTTGAAGACTTACAGAGAGCATATTTTGAAAGACGGACTTATCCGGTATTTTTGACGTCAAAGTCAATGTTGTCGTACATTTTTAAAGGTATATACACAACATTGTATTATAAGACACTGTTGCATTAGTGAGCAAATCACGTACGCAGTTTAAGCGAATTTGTTGACTTGTTTTGTATGCCGCATGCGAAATCCAAGATACACTCTTTATATGTATTCTCATATTAAATTATAAATATTCCTTCTACGCTGTTGCAAACTGCTATGCTTTATAATAATTTAAATTTTTCGTAATATCCAAAAAATATATATCCCAGTATGCACATTTATATCATATTAAACAAAACAAAAAAAAAACAAAAAACTGGTGTGTGTACTTATGTACGCACGTAAGAAGTTATACTTCTTTAGCGTATCAAAACGAACATAACCTCTATAACCTCAAAAATAACTTCAAAAAAAAAATAATTATTATATTATTATTATATAATATATTATATTATATTATTATATTATATTATATTATTATATATATTATTATAATATTATTATTATTAATTTTCTTTTTACATAGAATATAGTTGATAAAGAAACCTGTTCTCCCCTCCCTGGTTGATGATCGATAATATTCGCTAATGTAAGCCGATTATTTTTCTTTTATTATTATATTTTTATTCATTTATTTATATTTATTTAATTTTATAAATATATATAGCGTGTCCACACTAAATATAAGGGAGATATATCGAATTACTTTATGCGTCAACGGCCATGGCGCGGTGATAAAACTACTTCCCGCTTCGATCATTTAAGTCAAGCAGCGCTGAGTACGATTAGTACTTGGATGGGTGACCCGCTTGAGGAAAAAAGAAGAAGAGAAAAGACAACTTCATGCCGTAAATTTGAAATCGCTTTGCCGCGCATCGTAAATACTCGACAAACTTCGTGGTGTCGTTTTTGCTGATATGACGCTCGGAAAAAAATCACTCCTATCACATTTTCCCAAACGCGCCAAAAGAAGTATAACTTCAAAAAATAGGACAATTTAGAATTGAAGGAAGAAGCAATGAAAATGTTGAAAAAAATCGGATATGCGAATAAAAAACAGTTCGATTTCGATAAAATTCAAGTAGGGTATACCTTGATAAGCTTGTAAAGTTTCGTTGATAGGAACAAGGGAACGAGGTGAGTGCGTCGGATCCGTGATGGTGATAGGAGACACGACGGGAGTGACGTTATGCAAACCGTTTGAGAGATAGTGGTCGTGCAAACAAAAGATCCGGAGCCGGAGCCGGAGCGCACGGACGAAACCGCAACTCCGAGCGTTGAAATTTCCCGCTTGTTTCTGTTGGATGGTCCGGTATGTGAGGGTAGCAGCAGGAGAAGGTAGCCAAACCCATGATTACATTCCCTGAAGCGTCCTGCCGATATTCTGCCGACGACCCCAAATAATAATATCGCTCAACTCGCCTTAGGCTGAATTAAATTGGTCATGCGGATATATAAAAGAGAACAACTGTCTCCTATTTCTCTATATCTCTCCTTTTCTCTCATTCTTTATTTATTTCTTTTCTTGTAACATAGAACATTCCTATATACGTACTCGAACATATCAAGAATCGTACTAAATTTCCTATTGGTTGCTATAGTCTTTACCTATACGATGATTTTCCTTATCCGGTTCGTTGTTCTTGCGATAATTCAGTAAACCCTTGCAGTCCTTCGAACCAACCAACCAACCAACCAACCACCTCTTCTAACTTTACTCACACGAATTTCACGTTTTTCACTGATGCGAGCTAGACCATATTTCGACCACGTTTCGAACACAGACTTTTCTTAACTAGCCGACTCGAAAATTGAGATCGCTGTGTTTCTCAACGAAACGAAACGAAACCAAACGAAATACTGAAGGAAGTAGTAGGAGGTAGCAACGTAAACGGCAAACCGTTGATTTTTCTTTCGGTTTAGAAACCTTCTAACGGGTCATGTTTTCTCTCTCTTTCTTTCTTTTTCATTCTGGTTGGAATATCTTCGTGAAATTACATTTCGCACGTAAAGTGCAACGCGTTCTCTGATAGAGGTAAGTATGACGAAGTTGCTTTCTAACGTAAGACTTGAAAGTACTCTTTCTCTCTTTCTCTTTTAGTTTTTTTTGTTTCGCATGAAAGGATAAACGCACATTGCTGTCAAACAAAATGGGGGAAAAGAAGAAAAAAAATGTCGACGTCGAACACGAGTCAAGGAGAAGCGCGAAGAGAGAAGCAAGCGTACGGACGAGATCGTTCTTAAGATCGTCGTTGACATTTCCATGACTTTCAGAAAGCTGAAGAAACTCCCGATGGAGGAACCTTTTCCGTGTTTTGCGGTTACTTTTTCAAACTTTTCTCCTCGTAGTACCTACTACTACTACTACTATACTACTATATAGCTCGAATGATGAAAGCAAAATCTCGACTGTTCGTCTACTCGACGCTTCTCGAATAGTTCATTTACACATTTAAAAAAAAAAAAAAAAGAAAGTAGAACGTTGAAGATAGTTGAAATTAAATATTATTTTTACTGCCTTCTTTCTCAGTTAATTGCGTAGTTCTGCTTTATTAATATTATTCGATTAATTAATCAATTGATGAGAAACGAGTTAATTTTGTTCTTTATGCCGCTAAATTTGCACGTATGCAAGTTTGTCAAGTTTTTATGTGTTTTCTCTTTTGTTTATTAATAAAAAATAATTGCAGAAATTCTACAGATAATTATGAGAACGAATAAAATATATGTTTAAACTCCGTTGCAAATAAATGTCGATACTTTCTCATCAAATCTGTTGATTAAAATAATAAAACTTCAGCCAAAATTCTGTGTATAGACCTATAGAGATTTCTTTTAATAAATATTGCAACGAATGCACATTGATACTTTAATTTCATGAAATCCGTTAATTAAAAGTTTTTCTTTGCCTCTATGTAACCTTAGAAAAATGTACTTTTATTCTATACAAATACCATTTGTTTCTATAATAATCAAATTCTATAATAACAAAAGTCAATAACTATTGAAAACTTAATTCTTTTTTTTATTTTAATAAAAACCTTTCTAAAATTCGTCCACAATAAAACAATTTTTTCATTCACGCGTTAATAAGAAAAATATATTATTAAATATATATATAAAATATTTAGAGAAAAATTCTCTCAACAATTATTTTCAATCCCATTTAATTCTACGATTAAAAATCTAATTTCCTAAGAACGAGATATAGAACAGACAAGAGTAAAGAAACGGCAACATTATGACGTCACTTTTCATTGACATGATCCCATGGAAGGGTAAGATGCAGAGGAGTGTCTGATGGGGTAGTGCCATATTCTATCTATGTTGCTTTTAGCCGGTAGAATTTGGCACTTTGACGAGTTCTCATCGAGCGAACGAACAATTCCTACTCGGGGTTTCCCTTCGGTACACTCTCTCTACCTCTACCTCCACCACCATTTCCTCCTTCTCCTCTTCCATCTCTACCTCCTTGCGCTTACCCACCTTCTCCTCCTTTCCCATGAATATATACCTCCATTCGAGTTTGTCTACATTCCCTTTCTCCTGTACCATCACGAGTCGAATTCATTGAAAAGGAGGAAATTCCTGGAGCTAGGATGGAAAGCCCGTGTCTAGCAGTTAGCTCGTAGTGCAAGCGGTGCATCGTTGCATCGGCAACGCCAACGAGAGGATCGAAATCGCATTGCATTGTTACCAACGGACTCGGATGCCGTCTCTTCTTTTATCGCATCTCCACAGCCCTCATCCTCATCCTCATCCTCTCTCTCTCTCTCTCTTACTCTTTATCTGGCAGTACCAAAAACGGCGGCAGCACTCTGGCCTCAAAACGACCCGGTTTACCACGCGAACTCGCTCAGCTCAGCTAGCTCACTTGCACTCGTTTATTACTCGTTCACTCTTACTCATCCGGTCGACGGACTAATTGCGATCCTTTTGCCAGACGGACAAGGGAAAACCTACTCCTGTCGTGACCGAGGACCGAACTACCACCACCACCACCACCACCACCACGTTTCAACCTCCGGGGAACTAATTTCGAATTGTAGAAACGGACGGCACGTTCGTTCCAACCACCCCGTGTTCTCCCTTCCCCCATCCCACCCTCACCCCACTCCCACCTTTCTACCTAACTCCCTTTTCAGTAGCTCCCTTTTCCGTCTTTCTTTATCTCTTTTTATTCAACATCGTTCTGTGGTTTACCGAGATGACGGGAACGACATCATCCTGCTGTCCTGTGTGTCGATGTTTCAAATTTGATCCACTCGAACGGAAGCTTGGCTTTTCTATCTTCGTTTGTGTGTGTGTGTTTGCGGGTGGGGGCTGTTTCTTGCTTGCTTTTAAATTTCTATCCTTTTTTTTTTCTTTCTTTTACTTTTACTTTGCATATAACTGGTATAGGTGTAGGTATACGTATATGAATATATGAATAGGTTAATAATTTCATTTCGTATCCGTGTTAATTTTAAAATACAGTTTCCCGTGGATTTCAAGTTCATATCTAGCTGTTCAATTTTTTTAAACAAATGTTTGAAATTGTTTTTCATTTTTTTTTGTATGTTAATATGCGTATATCGAAATTTTTATTTTGTAAATTCGACGTTAATGTTTAGTTTCATTGATAATTTGTAAATGAAGTAGAATGTATAGTATTTATTCGTTTCCATTTTATCGTTCGCGCTAATCGAGTTTTTCTTCGTTAAAACGTGAAATTTTTAATCAAAGGAATATACAACTGTCATCTTGATAGGAAAACTTGTTAATTTCGTGCTATTTGTTTTTTTGTTTTTGTTTTATTCGGAGTTTTCTCTGAATCCTCGAGACAAATCTCATTTCTATGCCTTTTAATGTTCACATTCCGATGAATCGTAATTTGATTATTATACACAAGCTTCGTTCGAAGGTAATATTAAATTTTTCTCGAATAATCTGACTCTCAACTATTATGTCATTTATTTTTTCATTTCTTCTTCATTGTCTTTTATAGTTTAATTCAGGAAATATAATCAACGATTTTCAATTAATCTAATTTATTTAAACTAATGTATATATTCTCGATCGTAACGTAACTTTGAATACATTATTTTAAATTATTTTTTCAAACTGATCATCATTTCCGGTACTGTTTGATTTTAAATTAATCGTTTTGTATACATTTCTTAATTTTCATTTTAACATAAACATTTATTTTAAATACTTGATACGAAGAGAACGATAAAAGTTCAATAAAATTTGTATCATTTTAATAAAATAAATAAAATCTAAATGAGATATAAATAGTAATATAAAAATAAATTAGTATAAAATTATTATACTAAGAGAAATAAAAAAATATAATTAAATAACAAGAATTAAGTTATATCAATACTATAAATATATTCATAATTATTTGATCATTATTAAAATACACGAAATATCAATTAACAATAACATTCAAAGAGATTCCTTTAACTATTTATAAGAATTTTTCACTCTTTTGGTTAAGTTTCCTGTTCATAATATGACCAACACATTTATTATTTCTAAATAAAATTATTTAATCATCGTCTAAATAAACCAGTTACCAATTATCATTCGATCCAACTAACTATAACGTCTATCCCAACGTAAACAATATCACAGAGAAAATGTTAAGGACAAAATCTTGCAATTTCTTTATTACAGAGGAACGAAAAGGGAAAGAAAAAGAATCTATAAGACTTAACGTTAATACGACTTTCTCTTTGGTACGTCCCATGAGACGAAGCTAAAGGAAGAATGGTATAGTATCATGTTATACTAAACCTTCCCCTTCCCCCTATCCCCCTCCCCCCCTTTTCCAGTGAGTAAAAGGAATGAGACCGCACCTTCGAGGTACCTACCGTCTCGTCGACCGAGATTACACGGATAATTGGGGTCTCCATCAAGCCATTCTTTTCTCGCAAGCCCTTCGTCCTGCACCCCTCCCCCCCATCTGTTCCCCTTCCTTCAGAAACTCTTCTCTTTATCCCTTCCCCTCTCTCTCTCTCTCTCTCTTTCTCTATTTCTTTTTTTCTATTTCTGTTCTCCCTTAACAGTGTGCTAACTATGAAGTTTTACGGTAGATAGGTAAGTACTTACGTGAGTACTCGAGTACCGGTGAGTTTTCACTCGAAGTAAGTCTGCTAGCTAATTCGCTTGTGTACAATCGTGATTACTAAAGATGAGACGGAAAATGTAAACGTTTCGCGAGTAATACACGTTTCCTTCTGTGTGTGAAAGGAGTATCGTTTACCAGATAAACTTTAGTAAGTTGTATTATATAGATAATAACCATGGAAATTTTTATTTTGTCTTTTTGTTTTGTTTTTCTTTCCTTTTTAGGTTTTAACCTGGTCAAAAATTCTGATATAGTTAAATATATTATTATTTTATTATATTATTATTAATAGATAGATAAATATATTTAGATATACGAGACGTTTATTTTGAAAGTGGTCTAAATCTATTTATACTTAAATTGAGATATTTAAGGTTTTTTGTTTCAATGCAATTAAAAATATACGTACAAGATACTAATGAGTCATACTGTTTAAGTCAAATTTTTAAATACACTTCCGATTTTGTTTAAAAGTTTCAGTAATTTGTTAAAATCTTTTTCAGACTAACAAAAAGTAAGACAAAAGTAGATAAATTTAAATGAATGAAGAATAATAATAATAATAAGAAAATGATATCTATACATGATCTATTAAATATATAGAATTATCTTTGTCTTCAAGTCCAGCCCTTTAAAGAGAAGGGTTAGCGTTTCGTAAAGTTTGCTGCTTTCTGTTCAATTTCAACATCAATAGGGGACGCTTCGCCCGAGTAAGATAAGGGTGGGATTCGTCGGAGATCTTCAAAGACTTTGCTACTGTGAGAACTCGCTTCTACGATGATTCATCAAGGATTATGAAAGTTGATGGAGCGAGTAAAGTAAGAAGGTCCTGGACTAGTTTGAAATTTCTCTCCTGTAGCAAGTTAAGAGTCTTGAGCATAACATCGAACGAAGAAGAAGGATTCGCGTAAGTTCAAGCTTCGTCAATCAATCTCGGACCAACTATAGTTTTATCGAGAATTCATTTAATAGGTAGAGAAGAAAGCGTCATAATAGATGCTTACAAATACTTGTCGCATTTAACGAAGTATATATACGTGTGTGTGTATGTGTGTGTGTATGTAAAATCAATAGTGAGTGTGGGACCTAACACCTCCATGCCAAATACTTAAATGGTGCAGTCAGTCAAACGGCCCAATTTTTTCACAAATCTTACAATTGGAGGCTCTTCAGGGATGAAGGTTTGCTTCGTAAAACGCCTTTAGTATTGTGCAACAACGAGAGAAAAATAATTAATTAAAGATCTATCAAAAGGAGGTTAGGCGATAGTAGCGACACTGAATAATGGGTGGTTGGCTGGGGAACTAGGCAAGAGGGGCCTTTTAAGCGTCCAGTAGTGCGTTCAGGATTACGATGTAACGACGATGAAAACATAAAAGATGTACGACGTAAAAAAAGATTGATAGTTCAAAAAGAAGTTTAAAAATGACGGAACATTCGGGGTCGAATGCTGTTGCAAGGGGTTAGAATATGGGACGAGCGCCTTATGTCAAATACTTAAATTAGCATTCGTGAAGGGATTGGACAGGGTGGGCCCTGGAGATAGCTCAATGGATAAAAAGTAGTCGCCCAAAAAGTGAAAGATCCGTGGTTCGAGTCCCGGTTCAGTCAGTCCCTCGACCCAATTTTTTCACGAATCTTACTTGAGTGTATAACGTTGTATATACTTGCACCTATAACATGTACATCTATACACGTTACCCTATACACAAAACCCTTCATTTTTACGACTACTCCTAAATACGACTGGAGAAAAAAAAAGTCAAATCGAACTTGTGTTGGTCGGAACTTTGGCCCGGAAAAATTCTTCTTTGGTTCGAAAAATGAAGAAAAGGGAAAACGAGAGGGAAAAAGAGGGAGAGGGAGAGGGAGAGATAGTGCAAAGGGTCTTTAGGTCGCTAATATCGCTCGATTGTGCGAATTTTGTTTGATCAAGACCACCGGGAAAAGCGTCTCTCACGGGTTACGTGCGGGTTCTGACGAACTATTGTGTCTCTTCTTTTCCTTCATCGAAAGGAGTTTGGAAAAATATATAAAGAGAGAGAGAGAAAGAGAACAATAAAATGGTCGATATGTTCGAAGATAAAATTTACCAAGTTGAAAATGTAATTTCTTCTTCTCACCCAACTCGAAAGAAATACACGAATGATATCCAATGGTTGGATTCTGTTCCCCCATACAAAAATCGTGAGTATCGATGACGGTAAAAGACTTACGTTAGATCGAAAGATGGAATCTAAGAAGAAGCCGACCACGACGTGAGATACCTTGCTAAGGATAAGACGAAGACACGAAGATAAGGAATGCTGTAACCCGAATGAAAATAGTACGAAAAGACGAAAGACGTTCTACGTTGAAAGAGCGAAAAATGAGGAATCCTTCCTCCGGTCCGGAGGTGGAGTTATTGAATATCAAAGTTTCAAAATTCCGCAGTGCCAGCAAAGTTCACTCGAAAACATAAGTTATAAGTAAGTTCGGCTGGCTTGGGCTCAGCGCGAGTTCGGCCGGATGGCTGGCTGGTTGGCTGGCTGGCTGGCTGGCTGGCTGGCTGGCTGGCTGGCGGTGTCTTTGCTACTGCGCCACTGCTAGAAAAGGTTTCTTAGTAAAAGAAAAAGAAAAAGAAAGAAGAAAGAAGAAAGAAAAAAGGAATGAGATGGAAGTAAGAATGAGAGGGAGTGAGAGAGAATGAGAAAGAGTGAGTGAGTGAGTGGGAGAGAGAGTGAGTGAGAGAAAGAAACGAGAACAGGGCTAGGTCATCGGACTTGGGGGTGAAAAAAGTAGAAGGGCGGAAATGGAAGGACACGACTCGACTCGACTCGACTCGACCCGGCGCGGTCCAGCGACAAAGTAGAAAGAGGGGGAGAATGATCCGTTCCCCGGGTGAAGATCGTTCGTCTCTCCGCGAAACGGAAGTTAGGCCGGAGACTACTTCCTACGACTCGAATACGAAGTTTGGGTTTAGTCCAACTCGCTAAAAGGAAGAAAATTTCGGAAAATAAGGAGGAGTCGTGTGGCGCGCGCGTGCTACCCCCATTCAAGAAATTTACGCTTTGATATATATGTATGTATGTGTGTGTATGTATGTATGTGTATGTATGTATGTACCTTCCCTCGTCTTAGAAGCCGGTGCTCTTTTAAACGAACTAGCAGTCCGGATCTTCTTGAAAATGTTCTCGAAGAAAAAGAGTTACTACTCGAGTGACAGAGAAAAAGGGACGGTTGAGAAGGAAAAACTTATATAGGAAAGAAAACGTTTCTTTGAAAATGTTCTTTCGTAAAATCTACTTTGAAAAATAAAAAGTAGGATACAAGTTATCATTAGCCATTGTTATCTCTCTTTGCTAACGTATTTAATCACTTTATACGATTATGTAATTATTCCTTGATTGATTGATTGCGTTCATAAATGCGAGTGTAAAAATATTCATAAATTTGTTTAAATAAAATTATTATACAGTCACGCTGTTGTACGTAATTTTCAAAGGGTTTAATAATTATTTACACGTGTGAGGTTGTGAGAAAATTCAAGTAAGTGTGCGTGTATCAATGTTTGTAGAATTATTGATAGATGATTTCTTTATAAGTATCGCTAAGAAAGTTTTATTCTTTATTTGTCATGTGCGTGATGATGCGTTCTGATGCGTTCTGATGCGTTCTGATGTTTGATTGTTCTTACGACGGTGTTTGTGTGTGAAAGACGACGAAAGAAGACGCGACAACGAAGAATTGAGTACAACGATATTTTTTTTTCTTTCTTTAATTACGAAGGCTTAAAAGTAACATATAAAACAACTCGTTGTTTGATTTTTAGTTTAAATCATAGATATTTATCATTTTATTCTATCTCATCTCATTACATCAAATAAATCAAAAGTGTAAACCTTATACACAAACGTATAAAATTATCAGATAAATATTTTATAAACACAAAAATTCATTTCAACAAAGAATTGTGAACACGAGCGAACGAGTTGATCTAAATACAAGTAGAAAGAGTCAATCATATTTCTATTGAATGTTTCCATCCTGGATAGGAATGGTAACAAAAATAAAACGAAATAGAACAAGAGAAAGAGAAAGAGAGAGAGAGAATAAACAATAGGAAAAAAAAGAAGGGAGGAGTGGGGGGTAGGAGCAATAGCGTTTCGTGATTTGCGTTATTTACTTTTCATCATGTATGTTCGGGTAGATTCATACGGTACCGATACCGATCCCACCCTTGCGTTATTTCGGAAGAGGATAACTGGACGGAACGAGAACGGCATGTCCAACGCCGGGAATGGTTCAGCTACGCCCCAATGCTTTTCGGAGCTTGCCCATAAATTGAATACTAATTGACACGCGCTAGCGTTTCGCTGCGTTGTATTTCGCGCGTTTAACTTTCATCGCTTGGCCACTGTGTTTAAATGCCGACGCATATGTACAAGGATATAAATTTCGGGATAAATACGTACGACAGCCGGTTAATGCGAGTTGAACCCCCACCCTAATCCACCCTCCTACATCCCATCACCACCACCACCACCACCACCACCACCACTGCTATCATCTCCTCTTCCTCCTCCTACACCCCTATCACCTCTTCTACCACCTCATCCACCGCCTCTTCCTCTTTTCATCTTCTTTCTCTTTCTCTTTACCCCACCTCTGTCTCCCCCCAACCCTCCCCCACCCCCAACAGGCCACGTTACCTTTGCCATCTGAATCAATACCTACTTGTTTACTGGACCGTTGCCAGCGGGATTTCACCAAACCGGTGATCGTCCTATCCTAATTAATTCTACCTTTTGTGTTACGGTTGTTTCGCAACTTCGATGGTTATTGACGACCGGTAGGAAAACGTATAACTTAACTTACCTGAATTTTCTCTCTCTCTCTTTTTCTCTCTTTTTCTCTCTTTCTCAAGCACGAATCTCTGACTAATTATCAATGTCCTATATATTCCTCTCCTCTTTTATTTCCTTTTTTTATTCCTTATCTCGTTTTATCAACTCTCTCTCTCTCTCTTATCTTCTCTTTTTTCATATTTTTTCTTTCTCTCGATTTGATTCTTTAATCGAATACGAACTCGACGTTGCTCGATGTTTTCACCACCCTCAAAAGTTTCGACGAAATAATATTTTTGTCTTGTTTTTTTTTTCGATTAGATCTCGTAAAATGACATTCTTACCGAACCGTTTGAACTTCAATAAAATTGACGTTGCTTTTTGATATCGAAAGAAAAATGTTTGGCCTATTTTTAAACAGCGTAATATATTTCGACTATTTCATTTCGTTCTTTCGTTATGCACGTTTTAACTCGTGACGTATATATAATATCCGTGTATTATTAATTATTGTGTTATTATTAAAGTTACGTTATAAATTAATTCGTTTTATGTAAATATGCTTGGTTTTACAGGAGAGATGCATAAATTCATGCCAATGCGATCCGAGCTTAAATGCAAGATCCTTCGAGCTTGACGTTAAGATTACTTTGATGTTTAAAACTTTCATGTGACATCTACAACGGTCAGTGTTAATAAACAGGCAAATGAGAACTCGGTTTGTTCAAAAGGGATAGCCGCTCAAAAGCCGGATGAATCTCAGGTGACATCGACCTGGAAAATTGGATATAAATTGAACTCGAAGCAGGAAGTAGAAGAACTCGAAACTATTTATCTAGATGAGATAGTTTACTCGACATTTTATATGTCGTATCTTGTCGTCTATCGCGGATAATTCTTGTTCATGAATTTTAACCATTTTATATTCTTGTAATAACTTTAATCTTGCATCGTCAAAATTTGAGAATAAACGAGTGTGAATGTATGTGTTTGAAAGAGAGAGAATCGATGAGTGTGTGTGTGCGAATGATTTGTGTATTGATGTGTGCGAATGATTTGTGTAATAATTGATGAATTTGGTTTGTGAAAGATTATGTCACATAATTGACAAATTAAGAAAGACAACAAAAGATGTTAAACGCTGTAAAATAGTAAACGATAGTTCCTAGACGAATGCAATAAACAATGGTTGTTAGACGAATGCAGTAGATTAATGCAGTAGACGAATGCAGTAGACGAATGCAGTAGAAGAATGCAGTAGACGATATTTGTTAGACGAACACAGTCGAATTTAGACGATAAAAGTAAACGTTAGACAAAAGTAAATGAATCTAGACGAATAGATAATAGAAGAATAGAAGAAACGAAGAAGAAAAAAAGAGGGGATAATCGAGTCATAGACGAAAAAAACGAAGAAAAGTAAACACTACGAACAGATGATCAAACGAAACGAGAACAAGTTTCCTATTGTTTATTTCTATTATTATTAATATCTGTATAATTATTATATTTTTATTATATTCATTAAAATATTATATTACATGTATATATATAAGATAAATTTGTATGTAGAATAGAAAATTATGAAAAAGAAAAATTCACAATTAATATATTTTTGTTATTATATAATTAACGTTATATTATATAATTAACGTTATATTATACTTAAACTGATAATTCTGTTATGCTTTTCAAAATTGACAGCTGACAAATATTTATATTTTCTGTTTATTGTCACAGTTTGGTTTACAGTACGATTGATTATGTTACATCATTGAGATTTGCTAACGTTGTATGGTTTTTGATTATGTTATGAAAGATTGGATTCGTATAATCGTTTCATACACGATTCCACAGACGACACACAGTGGATTGTTAGCGTACTACGTAAATATTCTTCATAAATCTATATTTGGATATATTTTCGAACTAATCGTCTTACAGTATTTGAGTTTACATATCAACGAGCCTAATACATTTTAAAATCGCGAAGAAAAGCCAGTTTTAGATTTATTCTTCATAACTTTTGTCTCAGTCTGTGTTAGAAAGCTCGCTTGATATCGAAATGGACGTTTGGAATTTAAGGAAAACTCTTTTAAATTAATCTATGGTACAAAAACTGTTTCTTGTAAGTAAAATTCACGAAAAATTATATACAAATATAAGTTTCTTTTAAATTATAAAAATGTTACATTATTCCGAAATATAAATTTACAAATTATGTTAAAAAATAGACACGAAGGGGGGGGGTCAAGTATATTATTGAAGAATTAAATATGGTTAAAGTGAAATAAATATTTTTACAAAATGATTACAAATGTTTGATAAATAATATTATTCGAATAATGTAACGTCTTTTTTCACGTTATTTTCATACATTTAAATTGTCAGTTTGAATATTTCAAATCTATTACCTCACACATACAAGTTTATTATTTTATTGAATATAATTAATAAATAAGATGTAGTAAAAAAATAAGAATCTTCTACAATAAAACAAAAGTCGTAAGAATGAATAATATTTACGCGATTTCAGGATAATCGACCACGAAGAAAACAATTGACATTAATAAGAAGAAATAAATCCAGTGTTTGGATTTTTAGAGGTGTACTTTATTTCACGCTATCAAACAATAACGCTTATTGTCATAAAATACTTGAAATAGCGTGTTTTAGAACGAATTATCGTTGATAATATTTGAAAAATGCCAATATCCTCAGAAAACGAGGTTTGGGGTAATGTTTTTAAGTATTTGGATGATAATGAGCTTGATAGGGTTGCTACTGTTAGCAGGTAACATTGTCAAATCAAATATTTACAATATACATATGTATTTTCTTTTAGAAAATGTTAATTATTAATAATGCTAATCGTATAAATTGATAATTGTTTTTGTCATAGAGATGTACTTACATTTATAATTTTTTTTTATATTCATAGATCTTGGGACATACTTGTAAAAAATGAAAAGTTTTTGAGAGGTCCTATATGTGTTCTAAAAAGCAAACAGAGAACGAATGTTCCTGATGAGTGGTTTAGAGAAAAAGAAAACATTATTTCTCATTACGATAATAGATGTTGTTTACAAATTTTTTTCAGTAACGATACTCGAGGCCCAAATTTTAAAAGTAACACAAGACTATTATTAAATATATATATATTATATTATAATTATATTTATAATTAATAGTATTTTTGAAGCATTATGTTTTTTATTTTTTTTTTTATTTCTTTTCTTTTTTTTTTTTTTTTCTTAAGATTGTAACTGCTTACTTTTACCACCTGGCAGCTACACATTACATTTGGAAAATAGATTTGTGATAAATAAATTCAATGAAAATATCCTATGCAGCCTATATTTTCCTAAAACATTTAAGACAAGATCAACAACATTCACATTTATTCAACGATTATTTACGGAGGGAATGTTTTGCCAAGAGATACGTTTTAATTGTGGAACCAACATTAGAGATGTCAAGTTTTTAAGATACAAACTTATACCGTATTTCGAATTCGACGGTTTTACGAATACCTGTTTGATTATATTTTGCAAAAAATATAGCGTTATCAACCTTCTAGAATTCGTTCAAGTTTTAAGCGAATGGTAACGTATTTGGTTTTTTTTTTGGTATTTTTGTTCATTGGTATTTAGAAATAATTTCGAAGTTTTTTCTTACCGTAGGTTTCCACAAAATAAAATATGTGGTATTTGGGGTGGTATTATAGATGCACTCTCGGTATGTCAAACTATTTATAAGAAAGAGTTTTGTTGCGTTGAAACGGAGTATTCAGTTATTCTCATAAACAGTCCTTTCATGGAAGTCTGGACTGAATTGTTGACCAATGATGACGATTCAGAAACGAAAGTCAAAGAGAAATTAAGAATTTTTAAAGAAAATATAAGATTAAGAACGTATTCGGTAGCACTCATGCACGTCAACACTCCGCGTCTCGCTAAATTTTATACGTTAGATATAAATATATTTCAAGAAACTTTTCCCGGTTTACATTTATTTCCAGTTTACGGTGTAGCAGTAATACACGGAAATTCTTTCAGCGGTAAGTAAATTGTCAATGAAACAAAACAAAAATTTACAATTATTTCATATATTTGTATGTATTGGGAAAAAATCAGGTTTCTTTTTATTTTTTCTAAAAAATGTATTTCAGATTTCACGGAAATTTTGTAGCCCGTTCATCAAATAGAGATGCTGCAAATACAAGTATTATGATAATCACATATAGTTAGATACTGAATGAAATGTTCAAATAATATTAAGATTTATAACGTGCATTTAAAAAATAAAATACATAAAGAAAAAAAGATGTATTTATATATATGTGTGTAAATATTTAATAATATTTCAATTTAAAATCAATTACTTTTTAATAACAATTTTAATTTTCTAATGATATATAATAGATCGTGAAAAAACATTACAAAATTGTTTTATTTATTAAATGCATACATATATATACATCGATCAAATAAACAACGACGTATAATTATGTTATAATAATTTTGTAAATATTAAATTCATTCGAAAATATTTGTCATATCTGTTATATGATTTAAAACGAGTTTCTGGTTGTAGTTCATTATTGGCTATTCTCTTTTATTTTTTAGTTTTAAATCAACGTAAACTAGTTTCATTGTAAACTAATTTCACTGTCATCGAATGCTTGCTTTCGTACGTTTCAATTGAAATAAAAACGGTCGTTTCGTGTTGTTCAACACGATGTTCATCATTCTGTTGATATTGTAAACCTAAAAGACGAATTTCAAGAGCTTCGGTACGAAATCGTAAACATAGGCAATCATCAAATACACAAAATTATTTCATTTTATTAATTCAATGTTCTATATAGTCTTGAAACACAAAAACCAAACAATAATATAATATAAAAACCAATAGACATAGCAAATATTTTCGCAACAAATCTAGCAGATGTATTTAAACTATTTCCCCCTTCCACTTCACTCGTAGAAGAAGAAGAAAAAATCTAAAATTTCCTGCACGCACCATTTCAAACGTTTCCGCAAATTAAACTGTTCACTGCGATGAAATATCAAAATTAATACAATTTATATGATGGATTATTATTTCAATTACATTTTTGAAATAATTGATTACTATATAACGCTTTTCAATTTCCCATTCAATTTTATTGCTATTTATCATTTCACTTTACTAAAATAATAATTATAAATATTGTTTTATTATTTAAGTATTTAAGTTATTATATATCCATTGTTAAATTTGTCAAAGAACTGTTATTTTGTGCGTATATGATATCAATAGAAATTCATAAAATGTCGGTAAATTGATTTGAGAAGAAAAATTCGCAAGTGATAGGATTGAAACGATCAAATTCAGTGTATTTCAAATAAAAGTAAACGAAGCTATCACATATTATAAAATAACGTTGCGATTGATAATAGATATAAGAAATAATTTGGGATGGGTAGGGTGGGGGTTGGAGGGGGGGGAGGGGGGTGGTTTAATCTATATCGCGGTTTTAGGGTGCAACGCGTATTTCTGCAGATGTATATCTTTCTATCAGTATAAAAACAAATAATAAATCATAAAATATCGATGGAAACACTTCGACGGAATTCAAAGTATCGTAGAATTTAACGACTAACCGCAAATATCGGTTTCTGTCATCGGACGCCGGAATTACTCTATCGAACCGTAAAAAAACAGGTTGACGGGCGTATCTACCGGTAACGAATTTGTCATGTTGCTTCCGCTTTGCGAAACGAATCACTCGGCATTTCTTTTCTGTCCTCCACGTCTATTTACCTTTTGCAACAAAGCGATAGAGATAGCGTATTGCGGTTACCGATTGGTTAATTAAATGCCCGTTGTACCGCATGTATGAAATTGACCTCTTTTATTCGTCCATCATCATCGATGATATGAACAGTCATTTTTTGTTTTTTTTCTTTTTTTTTTTCAAGTAATCTCTACGAAAATTTGTAATCAAAAAATAATATCAAACAAAGCTATTAAACGAATTTCATTGCAAGATTAATAGAATTTTTATATAAAATAATATTTTTATAATAAATTTACAAGCACGTGATACTAATAACACATTATTCTTTTTTTTCTTTTTGGTATAATTATAGAAACTGGATTTGATCGTTTCACCGATAATTTTGGTGGATAAAAGTAATACACTTTGACGATTGAAATTTGTTTAAATAATAATTGAACAAAAATATAATACTTACAATTATTATTCTCGTAAAGTGAAACGAAGAATAGCAATAACCGTTCGTGTTATAACAAAGTAATTAGTAAATTACACATCTAGTTTTGGAATACATGTATACATACATATACATATATATATATACATATACATAAGTTTATTTTCTAGAGTGAAGTAGAATTAAAGGTTACTCGTATTCCACTCTTAAAACTAATAAATCTAAGAAAGTAGATGAGAATAAAGCTGATGCTTCTCGGCCATTTCTGCCACGCGACTTAATTGCGTCGCGGAAGAGGGCCACTTTATCCTCGGGCACAAAGTATTTTCCGTCCTCGAAGTCAGCGATTTCCATTACATTTACCCTTACCAAGAACACAACTTGGAGAACGTACTGCCATTACTTACGTTAGGTTACTCTCGAACGAATCAACGAACGAACGAGTACTAGTATGCGTGCATGCGTCTGTGTGTGTGCACAATTTCCGAATAATATCGAATAATATCGAATAATATCGAATAATCGAATAATCGAGGGAGAGCGAGTATTAAACCATTAGGAACGATTTTAAACGCTAAATTGTAACAATTTTCAATTGTAAAAGATCGATCGAAAGGAAATTCCATTCCTTTTGTTCGTTCGTTCTAAAACACACGGTTGAACGATTCGAATCGGTCAGAAATCGATAACACGTTAGTCCAGAAAGACTTACGATCTTCTCTAGACGTTAAAAGAGGTACGACGTGAACGAAGGGGAAACGATAGATCGATATACAAGTCTCTACCATTGAGATCCTTCCTATACTACCATTGCTGTTCTCTCTTCGACCGTACGGGCAGCTAAACTTTTGACTTGAAACGGATGAACGCGCCAATGCTATCGATACGTCGACGCGCACGAATATCTTCCATGCAAAGGTCCTGGGAAATCACTCATACAATACATACACACACACACACACACTCAACACACAAACACACATATATATACTCACACATATTTACATATGTATATACTCACACATATTTATATTTATATACTCACACATATTTACACATGTATACTCACACATATTTACACATGTGCATTTATATATGAACGAGAACATCGAATACGAACGCGTCTTTCTGTCTCTCTACGAACCCTGAAACGTTGGAAACCTTCGTGAATTACGAGTTTTACATTGACGTGGATATCGGCTATTTCCGGTCGACCGACAACGTCCAAATCGCGATCCGTGATTCTCTCTTCTCTGTTTATACGCGTGTGTACGTGCATGTGATATGTCTTTCTCTTTCTCTTTCTCTTTCTCTTTCTCTACCTTTGTGTGGCTCTTTGAAACCAGCCAATAGCTGCTTCGATGTTCCCCTATGCGAGAATATCATCTACAAAATCATGTTAGTTTCCTGAGATAGTCTAAATTTATCGATAAATATATGTAATCGTAGTTTTGTGTGTATTTATGTTCTATTCGAGGAATTTATTCTTCTTATACTGCGTTGATATGTAAATAAAATGTATTTGGAATATCATGTGATGAGAGATAAGAAGAACTATGGGATTGGAAAGTAAAGTTTCAAAATGATCAAATTTTTGATGATTTTTATATTTTAGTTTATTTATTCTTCATAGAATAAAACAAATAAAGTAGTGTTGATATTTTGATGGAAAATTATAAAGATAAAATAAAAGATATTTGGAATATCATTTGACGAGAGATAAGAAGAACTATGGGATTGGAAAGTAAAGTCTAAAATGATCAAATTTTTCATGATTTTATATTTTCGGTTATTTATTCTTTTCAAGATAAAACAAATAAAACAGTGTTGATGTTTTGATGGAAATTATTAAAGATAAAATAAAAGATATTTGGAATATCATTTGACAAGAGCTAAGTAAGAACTATGGGATTGGAAAGTAAAGTTTAAAATGATCAAATTTTGATGATTTTTATATTTTAGTTTATTATTCTTCATAAGAATAAAAAATAAAATAGTGTGATTTTGATGGAAAATATTTTAAACTGGTCGTACTGTATAAGTTATCGAAAAAAAGTCAACGTGAGAATATTAAAAAATATTTAATAAAATTCCCAGATAAAGCTAAGATAAATTTGTATTTTTATCTCTTAATAAGATTTTTCCATTGTACACATGTATACTGTACTTTAAAATCATTTTAGATTCTAGCACACAACATTTCAAACTAATGTAGACACTTTCTAGTGTTTCGATTGTAAAGTAATTGTTTTTTAAAATCATTTTACAAACAAAAAATCATATCATCAATATGTTTGTTGCGTATCCCACGCAACGAGTGAGTAGGGCGAAGCATCGGCGCGTACGGCCCTGCCAAAGCGTTAGACGCGTGCGACAAAGCGAATATCGTTGTTTTTAGTGGTAACCACGGTAGCGCTAAGATGCCTGCAAGGGCTCTTCTTTATTCTAGCTC
>NW_025113014.1:17923-56426 GCF_010416935.1 Polistes fuscatus | reverse complement strand
CTCGTCAGGGAAAAGCCTTGCGGCATCTAAATCCTCATTGATAAATTGTTCTAAAATACTGAACAGCGTCCAACCAAAGATTAGGACCGTGGTTCACCTCTCGCTCGCCTCGTTCTAGATAGATACAATAATGAATCTCGCCTCTGGCTCGTCTGTAGAGTGTCAAGAGAGTTTAAACACTTCGCTTATTCTCTTCCTCATCGGTTTGCTGCTTTCGCCGGTGATGCACCTCTCTCTCGTATGTGAAGTATAAGGGATACACTTATACCTCGCTTATATCAAGGTGATTCACTAACTCTTGCCACCAAGATAGCTCCGAGAATGTGACAGTAGCAGGAAAGTTTATACAACACAAATTGCAAGAAAATTCAGGAGTATAATATGACATCATTTTTTTTTGTTAGGTTTAGTCGCTTCTAAGATTTAAGAGACAAGTTTGTTTTTTTTAAATGGAATGCTATGTTTGGTACTTATTTTTGATTATACGGCTGTCGTGGTGAATCCAACGATGTGTAACATTAAATACAGTAAATATTATTAAATATGACGTACTCATTAAACCTGACTATTCCGTCTGACTGTTTCGTCCTTCGTCGGACACCTAAAGGATGACGTGATCTGATGCAAGCACGTCGCGGAGGAGTTGTATCGTGGCTGGGCTGGCTGGTTCGCTAAACTTGACCTTTGTTGATCTTCAAATACCTTAATGTTGCATTGTTGGATTCACCATGATAGCCGCTATCAGAAATAAGTGCCGAAACATAGCATTCCATTTAAAAAACAAAATTGCCTCTTAAATCTTAGAAGCGACTAAACCTAGCAAAAAAAACTGAAGTCATATTATACTCCTGAATTTTTCTTGCAATTTTTGTTGTATAAACTTTCCTGCTACTGTCACATTTTCGGAGCTATCTTGGTGGCCAAGAATTAGTGAATCACTCTGTATATTTTCTTGTCGTATAATATCTGTCCTAATGGTGGGCGTGTACTTTCCAACGGAAGAGAATAGCTAATGCGCGTTAATGTTAGCGGGCATAGCAGGGCGTGTTTAGCATGGTTAAAAGAGGGGGGTGGGGCGGCTATTGACACTCTTCGATGTTCCCTAAATGACCAGAGGCGACAATGACTATGACCATATTTTGGGTAAGATTAATATAACCGTACGTATACCTACATTAAAAAACAACTGCAATATTAACGTTTGAAATGCAAAAAAGAATATAAAAAGTTGTTTTCAAACGATTACATACCTTTCAAAGTAATTATTACATTTTATTGTTTTTTAAATTAATTAATAAAACACGTGTCTCATAATCCGAACAATAATAATAAAAATAGACCGTTAATTATAGAATAGATCTTTTTCTGTCTTATAAGCACGGCAATACAATATTTACTGTACGTATTATTTAGACACTATTAATATTGGTAGGCAACTAAGTGATTGTCAACTAATAAACATATAAATAAAAAAGATATCAGAAAAATTCCCAGTAGAGTAATAATAAACAAAATTGCAAAATTGACACTAACTTAATTATTTACATGGAAGTTACCGCAACGAAGTCGCAAGGTTAAACGTAGGTACTTGTATTACTATAAAGGCATAGCATGTACGGTCGTCTTTGGTATGTGACTTATCCTTTTCTTTTCCATTCGTTTTTTCTTCCTCGCAAATAAACCTAAGTAACGTTGATACCTTTTTTTTTATATATATTTGCATTTATTTTATATTATTATATTTTAACGGAAATGAAAATCTGTTGTACATTTCACATTTACATATAATCTAACTATAACATTAACGTAATCTATAAGTAAATGAGGGTTAGTCTATACAATTATAAGCTGGTAATATAACCTAATTATTTTTTATTTTACGAAAAAAATGCTTAGGACAATGTTACACTTTTAAAGGCTGTCTTTGATAGGAGACATTTTCTCTTAATAAATTTTTTACATGATTTTAAAGTCATTAGTATTTTTTTATTTAAATTATACTTCATTGTATTTTTTTTTAATCCTTTCGTAACACTAAATGGTAAAGTGTTAGGATACAATGTTAAAGCTAATTTGTTTAGAAGAAACACAATTCTATTTCTTTTAAATGTCGTACATGCCTTATAACATTTGTTAAAAATTGATCGTAAATATTTATATCATTCAATTTTTTATTCCAAAAATTTCTGTTTTAAATTCAACCAAAAAATTAAAGTCGCGCGAATTACGAGATATTTTTTTCACCATACTTTCGTGTACCAATAACTTTTTGATATTGAATCTTGATATTTTCCTCCTGTGTCAGGATTTATAATAGTTATTTAGAGAAAGGTTCTATTCATTTTCACTGAAATTGTGTCAATTATTCTACTCCTATAAGCTTAAGAATTGTTTAAGTAGAAAAAAAAGGTAGCGACTTGGACTAGTGGGAATAAATAATCCGTTATAAAAATTATTAAATAATTATCACTGTCATAAAATTATAATTTTATATCAAGTGCTGGTAATTTTTTTTTTTTTCTCTTATGCATGAATTACTTTCTGTAGTAAGGGCCAATTTGTGGCATTGTATACTTAAATACTACAAATTTAGTGTAACTAAGGGAGAGAGAATATTTTCTCCTTTTCTTCTCTTTCTCCCCCCCCCCATTGAATAAAGATGCCAAATAAAATTCAAATTAATTTACAGAGTTTCTGATATAAGTTAATTTCCTTAAAGAAATCGATTTATTGTAATTATTTCATCGCTCAAATACAGACTTAATAATTACTATCGGTTTCACTAAATACAGGATATGGATTTAATAACTAATCAAAAACTGGATTTATAGGGTATTTGTTCTTATAGGTTGATTACATTTTACTGACTAGCTGACTTTGATTCTTACCGATCCTTTTTAACTACATGACGTTAGAATTTACTGAAGATGACTCGTAATTATTATTGGATACAGTAATCAACACTCATAACTCCGATTGTTAGGAGCCTTATTGCATTACGAAAAATATCAGACTGATATAAGGTTTGAGATTTGATGGAATGCGCTTTTATAACTAAAATGTTGTAGCTTTTGTGAATTGCTTGTCTCTTAGGAATGCTGTATATATATTCGTATAGTCATGTAAGGATCTTCAATTTCTTTACTGTGCACGGACACATGCACGCGCCTTCTCAAACTGCTTGATAATAAAATTTTACTCTTTCAAGCTTCCATGTTGTAAGGACAGAGTAAAAGACAGGAGTTCGTTTACTATTAACGATGTATTCTGTTATTTTGTTACAACATAGATCAGCGTGGCGATTGGTTTCTGTTGCGAATTCTGTTCTTCTCACAGCTTTATTTACTACCCTGATTTATTCCTAGATTCTGTTAAATTATAGCCTGTTTTTCGATAATTTTTGGAATTCCTTCGCTTCGATAGTTTTGTGAACTTAATATATAGCGGAGGGTTAGTTTCTCAAATAAACATGGCAAAGGCTTAATAAAGTAAGGTACTTCTGTAATCATTTAGTTTAAAGGGGGGGGGTTCTCTCTATTTTTTTGTTATACCCTTATGGGAGGACCGTAAAAGTAACTTCTTTCCGATTTTTTTTGAAACTTTTCACATTTGTAATAGTCCATGAGAATATTATTGTATTTACATAAAATATATTCAAGTGTTTTCGAAAAAACGAATAGAAATTTCGCAAAAATGATCCTCGTGTCTCTGATGCGTTAGATCGATTCCTCGATAGGAAAGAAATTTTTTTTTTTTTTTTTTTTTAATATATACATAACATATATATATATATATATATTAGACAAAAAAAATGATTTGGGGTTAGGTAAACGAGTTATTGCTACAAAGCAGAAAAAAACGTATTTTGTTTAATTGTTATACATAAATTATATAATTAAAATATATATTTGGTTATTTATTGAAGTATACCAGAATAATTGTCTTTATGAATCTTCAATTCCTACATATATGGCATGAACACGTGTATTCCTAACAATAATAACAATGTACTCTAATTCTCCTATAACACAATTAATTCGTTCTACATTTAAACAAAATCGTGTTAAATAAGAACAAATTAAAAATAAAATAAAAAAATAACGCAATAGAATGAATAAGCCTTCGTGTTAGACAAGAATAATCTAAATTTGTTAACTCGTTATATTTGGAAAATCGTGCTATAAGAATACCGTATTATGAAAGAACATTTTATTCTATTAATTTACATAGAGATCGTATTACAAAAGGATTCATTGTAATTTAATAAAATATAAAAAATTTAAATTAATTAGTCGATCCGATATATTTTCAATTTTTTTTTTTCTTTTACAAATGAAAATCCATTCTCTACTCAGTCGTTTCTTTTCTTCTTATTTCGTAGGAAGTACGCCTGGAAAATCTACGTTTGTTCGACTTAATCGACCAATTAATCGTCAAGTTTTTTCACAAACATATCTTACACAATAATATGAAATAAAAAATATTAATCACATTGATATCTACGTTAGTGCAAAAATGTGTTAACCGGTGTTGACGACTACGTGTACGACGAAAAGTAAATCGTATGGTATTGACACGTCGCATTTGTTTGATATTTTCAACAACAATAAGCACATATGAGAATAATTATTGATCGATATGGAAAGATTAATCCATGATGATGTTATTAAGATGAAAAAATATATAATTTTAATAAAGAATAAAGTAAATTTTAACAATATTATCGACTAAACTATCATCTGAAAAGTGTATGCTTCGGAATATATTATAAATAATGAACAAAATCTGATAGATAAATGGATAAAAAGTAGATATTATGAAAGCCCATAAACTAAACTTTCGATTGATATATAAAACAAGTGTTGGGAACGTTTAGTATTATTTAAAATAAGGTTGATATTACGATGTCGGAATTGTCTGCGTATCTTTCTAATCGAGACGTTCGTGCGCCATATCGAGAGAGTCTCTCTTCATGGTCCGCGCTACGATACAAAATGAGGGTCATTCCTTGCGCGGCAGAGTTTGATACACCTAACTTAAAGGAATCACATCGATATATACATCGTCCTTTGCCGAAAATTGCTGAAGAGGACTTAACGAGTTATAAACTATTATAACAGAAGGGAAAGAACATCCTACGATATCTTACAATGGAGGACTAGTCAATACTTCTGGAGCAGCAGTTGAGAATTCAACTGAAACGACTACGGCAACACCGAAAAAAGTTGCTAAGCCTAAAGCCAAGACTCAAAGGCCAAAATCTACTCATCCACCGACATCTGAAATGGTGACTGCCGCCATTAAGGAATTAAAGGATCGTAAGGGTTCGTCGTTGCAAGCTATCAAGAAATTCGTTGTAGCTACGTACAAGGTTGATGGCGAAAAGGTAACACCATTTATCAAAAAATATCTAAAAAATGCAGTCTCGACTGGAGCCGTTGTTCAGACCAAAGGAAAGGTGCGTCTGGATCGTTCAAGTTGTCGACCATTAAGGCGAGCCCTGCCAAAGCTAAATCTCCACGAGTATTAAGGAAAAGAAAGTAGCTGACAAATCTGTAGAAAAGAAGACTGCTGCAGCACGCAAATCGGCTGCTACTGCTGTTGCTAAGAAGACCAAAGCACCGGCTAAAAAAGCTGAAACTGTGAAGAAAGCAGCCGATCCGAAAAAATCGAAAATTGCAACATCAAGATCTGCTACTGCTACTGCTGCTGCTGCCTGCCGCTGCCGCAGCCGCCGCTGCTGTTACCACCGAAAAGAAAGTTGCGAAGAAACCAGCTACACCTAAAGCTGTCTCAAAAGCTAAGAAAACTGCTAAGGCACCAGCTGCCAAAACTAGAACTCCTAAACCGAAGAAGACAACTGCCAAGGCTGTTGCCAAAAAATAATTTTTTCCACCAGAATCCTATAAATTGGCCCTTTTCAGGGCCACAACGTTTTTTATAAGTCATTGGAGTGAATATCGATTTACATGCATATCTTCTCTACCTACCTCTCTTTACCCCTTCTCTCTTTTTCCTCATTTTTTTATGCTGATATTTCATATTTTAAAGAATTTAATGCTTAATAGTTTTTTAATTTATAGTTTGTAGTAATTGTGGTTGTATAAGTAAATAATAATATTTAGTGTTATTTTCTACAACATCTGTAAATATGTAAATACAAATTTTTAATAAATTTTATTAAATAAAAGTATTCGTTTATTTAGTTTACTGTCCCCTTTGTTCATCTACTTATAGCAAACTAGTATTTAATGTGATATAGATAATATTCATTCAGTACTAATTTAAGTAATTAAATAAGAAGCCCCAATAATAACTACAGAATTTTAATAAGAAAACATTTAAAACCATTGAATACTGTAAGCCAAAATCTATTTTGAAAAACAAAAATATTTGTAAACGTTTCAAGACTTATTTTTTTTTTAGAACTAGTCTTTTTAATTGAATATTCATTTAACCTTTGAAGACTTAAGAATATAATCACTCTTTCAACTCCAAATATATATTAGATAGAAAAAAATCAAATAGACAATCATATATTTTTCATTAATTTACAGAACAAGTCCATGAAAAAAAATACTTCATATTTTAAATAATTAAATTTAATCTGTAAATAATTGATTTACTGAAAGATACATTTGAGTATCACCTATTGGTGATTGGTCTTTTTATTACAAGACCAAGTTATTTTCATTCACAGTTTGATTGTAATAATATAATATAAATACAATAAAAAATTTAAGAACTACCATTTTAAAGCAGATGATATGATAGATGAAGACTCGTCATTAAACAACAATGAGATGATTCCTTTTTTTTTCTTAAATGAATCATTATTTTCTAGACAATATTTACAAAACATGAAATTGCTCCTTTGGCTTTTCGTGTAATGAAACAATATTATTATCGGCTAAATGACTAATTTAATACTCTTCTGAAAGAATATGCAATAAAAATTCTTTATTTACCAGTGTATTTTTAACTGTGAATTATGATATTACAACTTACAATAAAAAACATAATGAAATATATGAAATATGATATATATATCATATTATAAAGAATGTTCAATTGATTTTATTTTTTTTAATTTTTCTAGAGGAAGTTATATTAATTTTGTAGGGAATATAATAAAAATGTGCATTTTATTAAAAAGCATGTGAAGTTTCCTCGTTTCGCCAACGTAATTACTTTTTTATTATATTGAGAAATCAACTTTTCTCTTGATCTCTTCTTTTCATAATTTAGAGAATTCTTTCGCTGCAATAGATTTTTTTTAATGATTTTTATCGATATCTAATAATGAATTCGGCTACCTTGTGCTTGTTTGGTCCCAAGATTTTTATAGCCTTATTATTTTTCTTGTGTCGTATAATATACTTTACAATAAAAAACAAAAATAATAAAAGATCAGAAAAAAAATATTTTCTCTGTTAAAGAATCGATAGATACTCGTTTCACAATTCGAATAAGTCACGTAGTTAATTTGACTTCGGACACTAATTTAACTTTATCATCGAAGCATGATTCAAATAATAGGGATGTTACATTACAATCGTTCGATTAAAATCTATTGCTTTTAACATGAAGCTAATAATTTAACAGTAATCAATTGCTTCTAATAAGTTCGCAAAGATAAATAACTGCGTAAAGATATTCGGCTTCCTGCAATGGAGTTGTAAGAAAAGAGACAAATTGATTTCTTAATTGTTTATTGAGCCTAGTTTTTTATCTATGATATTTGAAATATGTGCATTATTTTCAAATATTTTTGAAATACATTGTCTCTCGTTAATCTATCATATTTATGTTAGGACATGCTCCAAATATAATATAAAAAAAATATTCTTTGTCAGCTGATCCATTCCTGTCGATATTTTCACAGTAGTAAATTTTTGAGATAAGAATATGCATTTCTTCGGTTTATGGCCTTTCAAGTGTAGGTTTATCCGTCCTTGAATAGTTTGTTCTCTATTGGTTTAATAAATTTATTTATTATATAATACATTTAATTAGATAATGTTTTAAAAACTAGAAAATACTTGGTAGCAGCAAAGTATCGAAGCAAAGGATCTTCAAAAAATTATGAAATATAAAAAGAAAATAAACGCAAACAGGAAATAGTAGAAGATTGTAAGAGTGACCAGGAATTTTTAAAAGTTAGTCCCTCAACAACGGTGTGATAAAATATTTGTTGCTTAATAAATACCGTAAGGCATCGGTTGGATCTTAAACAAGTCGCTAAGTGGAATATTTTAAAATTCTCGCAAGAAAATATATTATTAGGAGCCAAAGAAATGAAGTTATTCTATGCAAGACTTAACATAACTAAAGTTTTGAATATGTTACGTCTTGTGGCGTAATATAAGATTGTTAAGGTCGTGAAGGCTTTACCAGGAAATGACCTTTACGTTAACCAACCTTATTTTGCAAGTATTAACTTGATACTGAATATGGAATACGTGTCACTGATCGATGAAGATAAGATAGATTTTAAACCTTTTCTTCTAACCGCGTGTTGATTAGAGAGTAAATTTTATCTTAATGATAGGCGAATGATTATGTTCGGAAATAATTGTAATAGAATACAAAACGTTTTTTTTAAGCTGAAATATACTTTTATTACTTTTAGAAAAGATTTAATTGTTTACCCGTTTTATACTATCTAGAACGTTGACTTATCAATTGCTTGATTTACTAACTAACAAATGCAGAGTATAATTTTTTCTGACTGATTGACTTATTTTTATTATCTTTTGTTACCTGCAATTCTTCTTTAAATATATTTAGTTTTTCATATAAGAAATATTTATCAAGTACATTGGGTTTAATTGTTGCACAAAAATATTATTGTCTATGAATTGGAATAATTTAACATTTAACAAGGTTTCTATTATATAATGAAACAATATCTAATTGACAAAAAATACGAAGGATTTAACGGAAATTATTCTTATATGGAAAGCTGATGGATATTTCCACTAATTGCCGATAATACAAACTGTTAAAGAGTGATATCGAAAGGATTGCAATTATATATTTATTTATTTGTAAAGAAAACCAATAGTATAATACAATTCAGTTTTTATCTAAAGATTTTAATTTTATAATATTGAATCATATGTGAGACCGCAAAGTTATTTCTTTTTCTCCCACACTCACTCTGTCCATATTTGACTATGTATTTCTCCATCAATACAGAATAAGTAACAGAATAAGTGGAAAATATTATACGAATAGCTTTAAAACAGAAATACAAATTCCTGTAAATATGTCTTATTTGACCTTGTTTCGGAGTTACATCGAATTACGTGGTGTTTCTATCGCAATGATTATTACAAAAAGCGGAAATAGGACGTTAAACTGGATGTCGAACAACCTATATAGTTAACGCATGATGAAGCACCGCTGCATTTTACCGACTACCTATACGATTTGAACGAACGATTTCCAAACAAAAATAATAAATCATGATGTCTTGCTACCCGACCTGTTCGTTCCTCCGATTTGAATCTGTTTGATTCTCACTCGTGAGGCTATTTAAAAAACATTCTCTATAAAAAAAAAACCTATAAACAATGCGGAAATACTTCGTGAAAGGAATTATCAAAAACTTCCAGTATATCCGAGCAATTGTTCGAAAATATGGAGAGAGAGTAAGGCAATCGCCCGTAAAACGACTGCAAGCTTGTGCATAGGTACAAGGAAGTTATTTTGAACACCTCTTGTGAATGTAAGTGCATTCAGTTAATCCAAACTCCGATTCGATATAATTCCTAAACATGGTCAAATAGGATATATGCTCATATAAACTTTTTGTTCTGATTTTGATGTGTTGAAGTTATCTCATAGTATTCCGCGTTTATGCTACTACATCCTGTATATTGATCGGTCTATCTGTATGTGTATATGTATGTTTTACATATTTCCACTCACTATACCTATACACTCTCTCACACTCATGCTATCTACGAAATTTTTTACACAATACATTCAAGCCATCACACAAGTGTAACATATTTTTAATATTTATTATTTAAGAATTGATTTCTTACATATCTGAAAGACTTTCACTTCTTCTATCAACAAACTCCGTTAAAATGCTTAAAAGCTTTACGGCGTTCAGATCTAACGTCCGACAATACAAATAATCCAAAAAATCCTCAAATCAATCAGCCTTACTCATGTCAGTGAAAAAAATCCTGTGGCATTTGAAAATGCATTTGCTACGCGAAAGAGTACATGCACTAGAAAGTAAGAATTGGAATAGTTCAGAAGGAATGATTCCAAAATAGAAATGGACAGATATATATATTCTTTTGGTTGAATCATACACTAAATTAGTAAGTAAATATTTACACTTATAATTTTTCTGTCGAATCGTGTACTTTAGTTTTAGTTGATAAATCTTCAGTTAGTATCCAGTTTAACCAGTACTGATTATTAGGTTCGAATTTCTCAATCTTAACACATCGTTGACCGGCAATTTTACTAAAAATTTATCTCATGTCACTGGCTATTATTTCGTTATTGGATGTGGAAATAAAACAGTAAAAGTAAACTTTAATAAATTTTATTTATTATTCAACTTTTAATATTTCGTTTTCGTATGATAAGCAGTATAAAAATCATCTACGTGTAATGGTACACAACAGCTTTTACAAATATATCTAGTTTGCTTCGTTTTCACTTTGAAGAGCATACTCTGCATGCTCTACTCGGATTTGCTTTTCTGGTAGTGACTTTGTTTCTAAGACGTGGTCTCTTACTTGTCCGGAAAACCTGAAAGGTGTGTTTATATAAGGGGCTGTTTTAGAAATTCGAGAAGTGTTAGGTGGAATGCTACATTCTTTGAAATCCACATTAACTGTTAAATTTTAATTAATTCTCTAGCTACTTCCAGTAGAAATTTTGTGTATCTTGTTTTATTTTCTAGCAAATAGGTACAGTACAGTTTATAAGCATTGAACAAGGTGCAGTTTATCAGAAAAAATGCTAACTTTTTGTACCACTTTACAGTTTTTCGTAAGATACTGCTGTTCGCCAAGTACTGATCTGCACGATCTACCCCTTTCATATGTTTATTGTATTGCAATATGCAAGTAGGTTTGATTGTGTCGCCTTTGTAATTTTTTTTTCGATTTCCACTTTGTATGTGATGTAGACTTTTTTTTTCACGTAGAATAATTTTAATATAGAACATGATTAAATATATATATCAATATCCTCGAAAAGGTTATGATTTTACAGAATATCCTCTAACTATCAAGGTACTATTCGTATAATTAATGCTTCAACTACACGAGATTGAAAGAATTGTTAATAAATAAATTGTAGCTTAAAATTTTTTTTAAATCGTTGTAAAATTTTATTTCAAATTTTATTCTTGACGTATGAATAATTTGAAGGTAGACGTTTTGATTTTATTTTGGTATATCAAACGCGCATGCGTTAATGTAGATATATACATAGCACATATGACGTTGATACGGAAACGCGAACTAGTTTCAAGTCAAGCTAACGTGGCTGAACCTGTCAAGGGAATATCAAAACATACAGAAAGAGAAGGAATCAGTTTTGCATTAATATACATATCATCAATGCTTCAGAATTGTATTCTGTGAAGACGTTGAAATTCGTATAACATGTAAATTACCAAGTGGTTATAGTTACCTTATTAGAAGTAATGATCGGTTACTTATAAATTATATTGTTTGTTCATTTTAATTGAATAACCACAATAAAATATTTTTAAATTTGCGGATGTTTCACTGAATGTAGTACTATTAAGATAGATATAAGTTTCAGATGTTCAATCAATCGACATTATGGTAAATGAATTTTTTTTTTTATTTATAATGTTAGTATGAGATATCTCACACTTGTTTTTATTATTGGTGTTACTGGATTGAACTTGGAAAAAATTGTTTGTCCATATTTTCAGGTCTTTGTTAAGAAGAACTTTATAGATCTATGCAGTTACGTTTTGTAAAATAATATAAGATAGCATAATATAAGATATAAGAAATAAAAATATATATAAAAATTAACTTCATTTTATAAACGTTAAATGAGCATTCTTCATCATGCAGCATATTATCTTTGATTATTGATCATCAACCATGCTTGTATTACTATCTCTTTATTAGTCATTTATACAACCGATTGGACATTACATGAATAAATATTTTAGGAAAATTAGGTTTTTTATTGCTTTTTTTTCTCGTATAATACTGGAAAGACTGCAACTTAGTATATACCTATATTGCCCAAAAGCAGTCAAAATGACTGCATCGTGAAAGAATTAGTAATGCGTAAAGAAATTTGTTTAAAATGAATTTTTATTATTTTTATATTATTTACAATTATATAATAAGTTATTAATAAATATACCAACAAAAAAATTTACATCACTAGGAAAAAAAATAATTGATTCATTATTATTTGTACATTTTATGCAAATGGGTTCCCCATATACCAAGCCGCCGCTATCTCCATTCCGTCTTAATAAGTCAATAAGTCTTATTGAACAACTGCAACTTATCAAATATGTACGCCTAAATCGACAATTTATCATGTACTGTTATTTAGATACGAAGCCTAACTGGTCATATAAGAAATTTACTCAATTCAATAATAAGAGTCATTTGATTCTATAAAATTTCCCATGCAGCAAAAATGATTGCTTTTGGGCAATATAGGTATAACATATATATATACAGGAAATGAAGGAGAGGGGAGGTAACTACACAATTGTTAATAAACGCATTTATATGTTTTACAAAAAGTCACAATATTCTAAGAAATTGTGTCATTATATACATAACTATTTTTATAATTGGAATTAAAAAGTAGTCAAAATGACTTCCTTGGGCAATCTAGTGTTAAATTGTTTACCGAATAAAATTTAAGATTAAAGTAAGCTACTTTCTATTTTTTTTTATAGTTTTTGAATTATAATATAAAAATAGAAAGTGATCGGATTTTCAGGGATCTACAATATTTTACAACATAGGAGTTATATTTAGTTTCTACTTTTTCTTTTCCTATACATGTTATAATACAATAAATCTAACAATCTCAACAATTTAAAAAAAACTGGTGTATGTATTTATGTACGCACGTAAGAAGTTATACTTCTTCGGCGTACCAAAACGAATATAACCTCAATAACCTCAAAAATAACTTTAAAAATATAACTTCAAAAAAGTTATTGTTGGTGTCGTCGTCGTCGTCGTTAATTTTCTTTTTACATAGAATACAGTTGATAAAGAAACCTGTTTCCCCCTCCTTGCTTGATGATCGATAATATTCGCTAATGTAAGCCGATTATTTTTTCTTTTATTATTATTTTTGTTAATTTATTTATTTATTAAATTTTATAAATATATTTTATATATACGTGACCAGATAAAAAGGGGTAGGATTGAAAGTATGAGAAGATAAGCTACCAATTATTATTAATTATTTATTTAACAAAAAAAAAAAAAAACATATTTTCAATCGATCGATCTATTATATATATAAAAGAATAAAAAAAAATATTAAAATCAGTCCACACTTAATATAAGGGAGATATATCGAATTACTTAATGCGTCAACGGCCATGACTCGGTGATAGAACTACTTCCCGCTCGATCATTTAAGTCAAGCAGCACTAAGTACGATGCTGTGCATCGTTATTACCGACAAACTTCGTGGTGTCGATTTTTACCATGTCGCTCGTAAAAATTTCACTCTCATCACATTTTCCCAATCGCGCCAAAAGAAGTATAACTTCAAAACTATTTTTCGAATCATTTTCAAAGAAAAATTTAATTTTTCTTATTCGTCAAAAGTATTTACATTTATTAACTATTGAGCACTATAATGCTTCGTTATTGATCACAGATTTTTTTTTTAAATCTCAGATATTTCGTTACATAACTGATAAAAGTAAAAAAGAAATAATCTACATAGTGTTGTTTGTAGCTTATATTGTTTACTCGTTGAGATATCGTGGAAGGTCCACATAAGCGCTAAACCTATTACTGCTGGTCGAATTAACAATTTTTAAGCTTTTGGGTATAATTTCTCACATACAATCTCATTACATGGCTATTTATTTTTACGGAATTTTTTAAAAATATGCATCTCATTACTTTTTTTTTTTTTTTTTTTTTTTTTTTTTTTTTTTGAGGGAAGTAGTTGTAGCCTCTCCTATTTACTACGACCGATCAATCTGACCAATCAGAAAAATTATGAAGACATTTATTCTTTTGAATTTATTCACTCAATACAAAAAATGAAGGACAAACTGAAAGCGAAATGAATCTTTTTATTACATTGTCTGAAAGTGTCCATTATTACAAAAGTGTAAACTGACTGTAAAGTAAGGCAGGTGTTACAGAACAAATTTATAATTATAGGAAAGAGAATAATCATAGTACAAAATTTCAAAAGTGTTTCTCCGTTGCATATTAAGTTGTAAGTACTAATTTGAAGGAAAGAAAAGTAAGCCAACCATACTTCGATCTAAATTTTGTATTCTGTATATAGTATTATTTTTTAGTAGATATTTGAGCCGTTTATTTTGAAAGTAGCCTAAGTTCATTTTTATATATTTTTGTTGTTGATCATAATAACATCTACAACTGGAAGTCAACTGTCATGAAAAACATTTCGCGGAAAAAAAATAGTCTTAGGTTATTATCAAAATAAACGGCTCATTTATTCGAAAAATGTCATTACATTCTAAAAATAAGACATCAATAAAAAAAAATAAAAAGCATATAGGGGTAGTATTCGTATTTCAAAAAATAATAAATTTTGGAAACTGAAGATAATATAGATAAAATAATGACATTTGACACATCCGATGAGCTAGAATTTTCTGACTATGATGATGACGAGGAAAATAATTTAATTGAAATAACAGAAAACAATAGATCTTTGTCATCAATTTTTTACTTCTTATATTTGCAATTGGTAGTTGAGCCAACCGTGAACGCGTTAATTTATTACTACAGTATTGTATTACATTTTATTACCTACGTTTTATTTATATAATGTATTAAATAATGTTAATAATTTAATGCGTATTACATTATCTTACAATCTATTATCTACGATAATTGTCGATAATATAACTTTTTTCTAAAAATCAATTTTAACACAATCCTAGTAGAAATAGCTATATATAAAGTTTCGCAAGGTTTAATGTCCATTGACATAAATTTCCAATTTAATAAAGAATTAACTATTATCTACGTTTAACTGCAAAAAATATTCTTTCTGTCCGAAAAAACGGTATATATTCTTAAAAACATTTAGGATTACTGGATTTGTAAAAAATGAAGTATTTAAGTAACCTTACTTTGTATTTAGTAATTATTATAAAGCATCACATGATAATAGGCTGACATTTTTTTTTATAGGAAAAACATTGTATTTATTTTAAATAATGTAATATCCGCTATTTTTAGAAAATGTGAGAGATTTTGTTAAAAGTAGTATTAAATTGTATAAAAGGAATACTAAATCGAGGCACTGAACTAATACGGAATTTACAAGTTTATTGCAAAAGTTGTTATAATTGAAGAAAGGCTGAAGTTAAAACACACTGCTATTAAAATATTTAAGCTGATTTTAAAACAAATTGTTTAATTGCGGCTAGAATTTAACACTTGACTTAAAAACAATATAGTAAAGGTAAAGTCTTTAACGATGTTTCAAAAGAGAAAAGATATACCGGAGCAAACGTAAGGATTATTTAGAAAATTTGGCTAAAATTACAAATGTCCCTTTGAATCGTCGATTATCGATTAGTCTGTTTTCGAGCTATTTACGTTCAGAAATTACATAAATATTTCTGGTTGATCAGCAAGGTTGTTAAAGCAGGAAGACCTGTTTCGACTTCGACTTTTTTCCGACATTGGTTAAACTTTTTAAAGCGTTTAAAGTAAACAGATGACTTACGGCTAGCGAGTGCTGTGATGGTTCGATCTTCTAATAATGCCATGAAATCTACCGAATATCGATTAAAATTATCGCTGACGGCGATAAATATATCCTAAAAAAAGATTATGATAAGTTAAACATACACAAAACTGCAGATTCCAAAAATCCGAGCACAAGTTCGGTTTTGTGGATAACAAAATTACGAAGAAAATAGTAGCTAAAACAAGTATTGACGATCGAAATAATAACTGGAAAGAAGTTACAAGCAAATAACATGCGTAAAATAACTCCGTATGCAAACAATTCTGAGATGCAACACTGGCTTGAAGAAATATCACTATCAAATTCGTCTAACTCATTAGAAGAAGAGATAGAGATGAACGTATGTAAAGAAGCTACACCTCATTTTATTAAATCACAACCAATTTACTTTCTAGCTCAATCAGTAGAACCCCTTATAGAGTTGTTTAATTATACAAAACAGGGACAGAAAACTATATTTAAAAACAAATAAAACTGCATCAAGTTAAAAATACAAACTAATACTCCTGAAATATTTCCTAAAGTAAAACAAGTTCTAAAGTCAAAAAACGCAGTCGTCACATATATCAGCTGAAGACGGAAGAAAGCTACAAAACAGTCATCAGAGGCTTACATCCGAAAAAAAGCCAATACAACCGTCAAAAAGGATTTTAAGCTGGGACATGAGATAAGAGAAGTAAATTGTATGACGAAATTTGATATAAAACAAGTATTGCCGTTGTTTATGGGAAAATTCTCGCCTGGAAGCAATAACAAGGATATTTTTAGTATAAACAAAATGCTAAATACTATAATAAGCGTAGAACCACCACGACATAAAAAAGATATGCAGCAGTGCTTAAGATTTCAGCCGTACGACATACAAAAAATTATTGCAATAGAACACCTACGTGCGTAAGATGTGCACAAAATCACCTGTCAACTAACTGCCCCATTTTAAGAAAGATAGAGTCAATAAAGTGCTACAATTGCAAAGAAACAACTACTAATTAGTTACAAAGGTTGTGAGATAAGAAAGTAGCTTCAAGAAAACTCATCTTAATTCCTCCAAGCAGAGTACATCCGCTGCAAAATATACAACAAAGAAGAGGTAACTTACTTAAAAGATGATACGTAGGTACTCTAATCTAAACACAATGTGGGGAAAAAATAAATTTTACTGACTCAAATAGTTATGCAAGATGACTTCCACAATACAAATAATAAACGAAGGGGTAACAAATGACGCTACAGAAATCAAGAAACTCTTCAAAAATCAATTAGAAATACAGGATACTAACAAAATAATAATAAAATTAAACGAAATAGTAAAATAACAAACAAAAACTAAGCTACAATTGCTCACAAACGTGATAACTAAGAAATAAAAATGGAGATATCCTGAAAATAGCATTTTGAAACGCTAAAAGATTGCAACAAAGGGTCATAGAGACAGAAACATTCTTATGCAATAACAATATTGATATACTCATTTCGAAAACCCACACACACTTCACCACAAGAAACTATATGAAAATCTAATATTACAATATATTCAAAACAAGACATCCCACAAGGGAAGACACACGAAGTTACAAGCATTTATATTGAAAAGTAACATCAAACACCATCTATATAGTCAAATTTGCCACAAACACAATCAAGCAACTACAGTTACAGTATAATGTAACACTAATAAATTTAAAATTTCGGCTATATATGCACCGCCAGGACAAAAAATTACCTCACTGAAATGGCACGATTAGTTTCAGTCGATTGGTAGTAACAAATCCGTCTCAGCACAGGAGTTCGTAATGCTAAACTTACTATTTTACGTGTAAAGCTCACAAATTATTACAACTAGACCGACATTAAAAAAGCATTCTAAAAAGTTTGGCATGTAGGGCTCGTAGATACATCTAGAGCCCTCTTACTAATGCAAATGCGCAACATACTTTCATCATCATATCTAAGGGACAAGACCTTTATTATAAAAATCAAAGATGTGTACTTCGAAATTAAAGAAATCAAAGCTGATGTACCACAGAAAAGTGTCCTTAGACCCTCACACTGATACACTGCCCATACACACTCTATACAGGTGATATTCCAACTAATGATGGAAAAAAATACTAACGTTTTGGTGATACTGCTTATATTAGCTATCATTCTGATCCAGCAGTAGCGATGACCTTTTTACAAGAAAACGTAAGAAAAATAGAAAAATAGTTAGAAGATAAAAGGATAAAAGCAAACACAAGCAAATATATCCACTTCGCTTTCACGCTGTATAAGAAAGACTCTTCGGATATTAGACTAAATAACATAGTAATTCGACAAACTAGGTAAATATTAAGGTCAGCCTAGAAAATAAATTAACAGTCTATAAAATCATTATAAAACCAATAATGAACCCTTTGGGTTATCACTATAGGGAACAGCAGTAATGAATTATATAATAAAGCTAAAACAAATGCAATCGAAAATACTAAGAATGATAGTCGACGCCCTATATGGTTCATACGGAGGGAAATATACGAAAGGACCTTGTACTAATGACAATGATGGAAGAAATAGAAAATTTTACAACAAAATATAGGAAGAAGAACCCGCAGTTACACTCCAGCCAACTAGCCGCAGAAACGCTTACTACTCACATTATAAAAAGACTAAAAAGGAAACATCCGATAAACTTATATCCATAAAAATTATAAAAGAAACGATAACCCTGAAGGGTAGTACATTACTACCCAAATATATTTTAATGTAATCAAAAAAGAAATTTACCTTATGCTCACGGACAAATTTAAAGTAGAAAATTAATGTAATTTAAAAAATAAAAAAAAGAATAAAGAGAAAAAAACAAGAAAAAAACAAAAAAAAAAGACAAAAAAGAATAAAAAATAAAAAGGAATAAAAAATAAAAAAGAATAAAAAATAAAAAAGAATAAAAAATAAAAAAGAATAAAAATAAAAAAGAATAAAAAATAAAAAGAATAAAAAATAAAAAGAATAAAAAAAATACAAAAAAAAATTAAAAATAAAAAATAAAACTAAAAATAAAGAAGCTTGTTATTTTTACATCTGTAATTGTAAGTAAAGATAAGATTTTAAGCGCATATCTTCAAGGGTAAACCACCTATCCTAATAGATGAAATGTTTCAATCGTTCTAGATCTAGGATTCTTCACTTTTATGCAATCTTTGAAACTTACTGCTTTGTCCAATACAATTAAATGCGTATAATGAATTTAAACAAATAGAAGAAAATTTGATAACGTTTTTGTAATACTACAAACATCTAATGAATTAATTATTTTAAATAAAAGAGGAAATTCCTCTATAAGATTCTTCGTATCATTAAGACAAAAGTTGTCATGAGGAATGATTAGCAGCGAATTTAGTATGCTTCTAAGAAGCCTTAGAAAAAGATCAAGTTCCATTTTAATTATAATTACTTCGTATTTTGAATTTTGTAAATGTATATCATCAATGACTAAAATTTCAAAAATATATGTATATATGTCCACTATATTGAATCTATTTTATATTTTGATTTTTAATTTGTAACTAGTAACTTCAAAACATTATAATATTATACCAGATTTCAATGAAATTTGATCTTTTTTAAACATATGTGTTTACCGCAATAGATTAATTCTTTTCTTTTTGTGTTATCTTCAATTTTTATTTATAATCATCAGTCTCAATAATCTTAGTATACCAAATTTGAGCCTTAGCAGCAAGAATTTTTTTGGTCTTTTCTTAAGTGACTTCTTAGGTTAAACATATCTTGCCTACAATGAGATAAAAATTGAGCGTGGAAATAAATTAAACGTACACAAGACTGAATAACGAAATGTTTAAAACATAATTTTAGTTAATATTCTAGATCGAGAAAAGAAAAGATCGATTAAAAATTTTTAAAATATATTTTAGTTTTTATAATTTAGATCTCTTATCTTAAAAAAATAGAAAATTATTTTTCTCATACCTTCTCAAATTCGAATAAGATAATTATTTTCATAAATTGAAAGAAAACAAAAATTTATGTTCATAAATTAAAAGAAAAATTATTTCCATATAGTTCCTTCTGTTTATGAAATTTTACTTTTACAAATTGAGTTTTAGTAAGTTCTGTTAAAAGGACAGATTCTCTTAGGAAACCATTTAATATGTATTTACAAATACTATTTCACAAAAGTATTACGATAAAAGTTAAATTCAATTTTATTACCATAAATCTCAATAAAGAGACTTCTAAAAGAAATAGCATAAAAATTGTTAAAGAGATGACAAAGTCCAAATAATTCTTAAGATTGATATATCCTGTTCCAGAAATGAATTTTCTTATAAAACTTCAAATTCTAGCTGTACAACAACATAATAATGTTCAAACGTTGAATGTCATAGCCACCACCGGCAACCGATACTAATTGTAAGTTAGCTTAAAGCGCTACAGGGGTCACATCGATGACCGGTGAAACCATGATTATCAGGAACATATTTAAAGTAACCTACCCTCGGTAAAAACAATAAAACACTCTCGGAAATAGCAATAAAAGCTATAACAGGACGAAGCCCTAATAAAAAAGAGGAAAAAAAGAAGATAATTTAAATAAATTTCCATATATTTAAACTTTTTAATATTATTATCATTACTGCAGTTTTGCGAGGAAATTAATGCCATATAAAACATATAAATATAGAGTTTTATTTATATAAATAATTATAACATATATGTACTTAAATATTATGCACGTTTGTGGCAATGTGCCGTATTGAAATATTTCAAATAAAAGAAAGGTGAACCAGTACAATATCGAATTCTTTAATATGGGTTTTTGTGTTTATCCTACTTAGATTTTTTTGTTTTTTTTTTGCAAGATTGTATAAAATCGTCGTGTTGTCTTAGTTTGTCCTAGCATTTTTTGTAATAAAGTAGTTTTTTTTAAATAATTTTACACGCGATAAAACGCCTATCTTCAATTTCACTATCTCGGGGTTTTATTAATCGGGTCAACACAAATAAATGCATTTCAGCGCTTTAGAGGTCCAAGTATAGTCCCCAAGTAAGATAAATGCATTGCATATAGCTATATTGAACTTATATGTTCAAAATAACATTTTAATATGTAATACTTAATAATACCAAATTCGTGTTAACGTCACGACAAGTTATATAAAATCACTGTGACATTGAACGTGTTAATGCAAACATAAATATAATTTTTATTATTGCTAAAGTTAAGGAATTATATATATTTTCAGTTTTGATAAAAATTCGGTTAAAGAATTGTTACAATTAAAAGAAATTAGGTAATTTGAGTAAAATTATTGAAATTTCAAATTAACTACTTAAGTATGAAGAGATAACTACTAGATTCAATTCCCTTACGTATACGGTAGTGGTTTTTTAAGAGTAATTATTGACTGATTGTGAGACAGCATTCATTTTTTATTTCTATCATTTAAAATTTATTCCCACTGGGTCGGAAGATGGTTCCACCGATCGTATTGATTTCTCGAAAATAGCATCGTTTTATATAAACTTCCTTAACTGTTTGAAAGTTTACATCTCTTAACTTCGTTTCGACCTGATTGCTGTATTATTTGCCTGCTGTATTATTTATCGGAAGTTGAATTGCACCGATTCTTAAATCAAATCTAGCTCTGGAAAAGTAAAAAATCTCACCATTTGGCAAATTTATTCTTTTATATTTTTTAAGAATATCTTCCTCTTTAAAATGTAACTCACAAACTAAATTCTTTTGAAGAAGTTGTGATAATGCCGAAACTCATTTTTGCAGCGCTATAGGACATTAAATTTATAGGAAAAGAATAATTTACATACTTAATTTGTTTGTTTCATAAGAAATGTTGAAGATAACGATATCAACAATTATTTTTAAATATTAATAACATTTAAAGACATATATAGTGATAAAACAATATTAATTTAAGTCAAGTAAATTAACCGTTAAATAAGAAAGTTATTTCTTGTTTTTATAAAAACAATTATGTTTTTTTTATTTAAAAATAGTTTATTATTTTAAATTAGAAATCTAATCAAAATATAAAATTTCTATAAATTTTTTGCTGAATATTTAAATAATAAATTTCTATCTGTGTACTTATATTAGTCTGTAACTGCAATACTGCAAATGAGAATAATATTAGAGAATGAGAATAAAATTATATAGGTTCAAATCGAAGAGTAACAACCAATAATTTTTTCTAAATATATTTTATATGATATTCTTTTTCTTATTCAAAAATTCACTAATATTTGCAAGATTGATAATCATACGATTTTTTATTTTTTCTATAGATTTTTATAAAATAAAAATAAAATTACCAACAATTAAAATTATAGGTTATCTCACCTCTAGAACTTTAAATAAAGTCGTTTGACGATATTCAACTTAGACTTTTTTCTTCATTTCGCTAAACAGTCACTAATATAATTTTTCACTACACATTTTTTTACAATTTTTCAAAATGTGGGGTTAATTTAATTATAAGCGAAAATGATTGAAGAATGTCAAAAATAAAGTATGTAAAAACATGTTTATGTTATTTACAAACGCTGTAGCGGTTTTTCGTGACGTCACAGAAATCGAGATGATTGTAACGCTACTCTGGTGGTGAGAGCGAATATAAGTATTTTGCTTGTATTTTGAAGACACATTTATACCAGACAACCTATCTCTATCGTCCTTATTGTATATAGCTCCGTGTCCCGGTGTTAGCCAAAAACGGTTTTTGACATCTCGAAGACGTCAAAGTCCTACAATGGCACATAAAATAAATGACGTCTCTAAGACAGCACTTTGTGAGGATTAGGTCAAAGCATCGCTTTTGCAATATGGTATTTGATACAATTTACAACAGTATCTTGTTTCGCTCCCTTTTCCATTGGACAGATAGACAGACTTTACATACTTTTTTGGGGGGAATTTCTTTATGGTTTTGTCTATTATTGGTTCAAGGGTATATTGTTTCATAATACCCGAGAGTCTGTATGGCGGGTCGATTCGTACGTAATCTCTTGTTTTTGGAATAATTTGTTCAATATTCATAATAGTAGTTATTGAGTTATTTCTTCTGATATTCATTATTGCTCCACAGCAAGTAAAAACTCTTTATATTTAATTTTATTCTCATTACAAAAATTATAAATTTTAAATGTATTTGACAGGCCGTAGTTGATTAGTATTATTAGTACCATCCTTTTCGGCCACTTGATTGTTCTTCTCAATATTGAATAATATGACAGATATTTATCAGTGAGGTCGACGCCGTTCATGTATAAATTGTAATCTACAATGTATTTGGTTTTCCTGTGATTTTTTTCTTGAAAACTAGATATATCGTCTCCCGGCCACAAAATTCGGATTTCTAAAGACGAGATATCTCCCATACGTAATGTGTTAATAAGGTATTTTAATTTTTTTGACTCTATCTAAACACTTATGCACATCTTTAATATTTAGACACCAATTTGGTATCCCAAGGAGATAGAATGATTTCCATTATCTCCAATTACAACAACAAATTAACGACGAGCAAAAAAGTAATACAATATTAAATATGACTAGAGAGCTATTCCTGAAAAGTTCAAACTTGCCGTAAAACCTATGAAAAAATTCAATAGCTTATAGTTTCCGTCTTAAGCAATAGATAAGTTGGTAGCCCGTTCTCTCTTCGGCATTTTGCCTCCTCTTTTCTTCATACCCTGAAAAAACTGCATTTGGACATTTCCTACGAGCATGCAAAATAAGATCTTCCATACTACTTTAAACAAATTTACTCGTATGTTTTTATGATTTTATTTCTCAATTATTAAAAAACTAATTTACATTCTCTGTTCATTATTAAAACTTGTGAACTATGAATGAATTCTATGTTAATTGACCGTGTACATATACGAGCCTAATTAATTGAATGTCCGAGCAGATAATCATAATCATGACATAATAACACGTCGCACTTTTAATGTCAAGTAATAAAATGAATTTAAATGAATAATGCAATAAATGTAATGCATTTTCTTGCAATATTTTTATTTAATTTTTTCTTTATATGAATTATATTAAGTATTTCAAAGACTAAATCGCGATAGTGCGAAGTGCTAGTTATAATACTTAAAACTAAGCATCAAACTCATCAAAAAATTTGCGAATTTGATCGACTACATCTCGTTCGAGATAGAATCGAGATAGAAATAAATCTTTCAAATCGTTGCAAATTCTTTTGAGTCATGATACATAATAAAGATTACAGAAGAGTGACAGAATTAATTTATAAAACAAGCATGATAAAATGAAATAATATAATTTTGTAACAATTCTGTATAAAACTCGGAGGTAGGACTTCCACTTTTAAGTGAAAGTATACCACGTGTTTTTCCGGGGTTCCCACCTGCTTATAATTAAAGTTTTCACATTCATTCAGAAAAGTATGCCACCTGCCAGTATATTGGCAATATCTAAAAAGAGCAAACATACATACATACATACCCATCAACCCACTCACTCAACGATTCTCTCACATACCACCAGGGTGCAAATACCTAAACTAGAGAGCATCCCCCGACGCACCTCCGACACCCTAGTTTTAAACCACTTGTTTTCTAAGCGTATATGCTAAAGGTATACGTACTTTTTGCTGTAATTGACAACCAAGGCTGATGATTATTGCAAAAATGACTAAATCAAAATTACTAGTACATACTAATATATGTGCATTCTAATAATATACGAGTATATCAGAGTTTCCATAAATAAATTCGGTAATTCTACCATTAAAAACGATTTTATTAAAAGAAGAAAGTATAAAAATTTAATATAAATGTAAAAATGCAAATATTCGTATTTTTCATCTCATAAGTGACTTTACAAGTAGTACTTCAAATATTGAATGATGCATTAATTAAAAACTATCGCGAAAAACGATGTACGGTACACACTACCTAATACGCATATAGCAAAGTACATCGTGCAACCACTGCTACAAAGACAATCGCTAATAAGGGAAAAATTTAAAACTGAACCTATGCTAACCATTTCTTACCAGTACGAGTAGCATTTGAGCACACTCCTAGATGGGAAGGCAGAAAGTATAGGAGGAAGAAACGAAAGATTAGCTCATTAGAAGCTGAAAATCATGATTTGAGAAACATGATTAAAAAACATAAATACATAACATATAAATTCATTTCTATAGAAATTCATCTAAGCGGACTAGGACTATATAGGTTATTTAATTTTTTTATAATTATTTAATTTTTTAACTTTTCATTTGTAAGAAATTTTAAATTTAATTTTTTAATAAGTAAGAATTTTTAAAAAAGAAAAGAAATATATAATATATATGTAAAACCTCGGAAGACTCCTTTTATTAAGTTAGGTGTTCTAATTAAAGAACTAGGCTTTGTACCACCACTTAACTGTTAGAGTCTATCCGTCGCGAAAAGGTTTGTCTTCGTGTTCATTTATTGTTAATATCGAAGTATCGATATATTAAAATTATTCGCACTTACATAAATTAAACACGATGCAATGCATTTAAAGATAATATCACATGCTTTTTTGGACGAAATCGATAAATAAATAAAAATAATAATAATAATAATCGAATAAATTCTCGATTCAACACTAGTAACGAGAGCAAATAGGAAATATAAGAAAGGGCGTTTATTAATTGTGTTTCTAGCAATTATATACGTGACCAGAAAATGGTCGAATCCCTCCCAATGAGTTCTATTAAACAGTTTAACGCTGGAATGAGTGAATAGGACAGGATAGATAAATGAGCAAAACACTTTTACACGGCACAAAGCTACTTGCCTCGGCATAAAAACTCTCACGGAATTGAGAGAAAAGCCGGGGCAAGAGAACACTTTATTCAATGAACTGATGAAGCATACAATTACAAACAAAACGCTGAAAGAAAATATATTAATAGAATAAACGACGCGAGGTACCTTTTGGTCGCACGCTAGAGAGCTCTCTTACCGTTCGCTTCCGACGCAAGACGACAATCGAACGCACGCGGTTTCTTACCGCACCTAACGATGGCCTGTCTGGCCAGAACCTTATCTCGCGTTGGTAGCCTGGTGACCGGTCGCAGATAATTCGCCACAAGCCCACGTGGGGAGCCTGGAGACAAGTTGCGGATAAACGGTACAACGCTCCGACTAGAAGCCCACGTGAGGAGCCGGACGGCAGGTTGCAGGCAATTCGCTACACCTGGCCAGCTAGAAGCCCACGTGGGGAGCCTGGAGACAGGTTGTAGCTATCCGTACAACTGCCCGACTAGAAGCCCACGTGAAGAGCCTGTTGGGAACAAAAACCCAAAAAAAACTCCACACACTCCTCACTCACTCACACACGCTCTATTCACGTTGCCTAGCACAAAAGGCCAAGATAATGAAAAGCTCCAGATGAGAACAAACACTGTTGGTAGCTCAAACCAGAGTGCCCAACAGAATGAGACTCGTGCGTGCACACGGCCCCACGCATCCTATTCCCCCGCACACCTCAAGACGCCCTCCCCTGCTTCTTGCATGGTAAGGCGTGTCCGCACGCATCTCGACAGCCCTTGCGCGCTCTCGCAACTTAATTAACGCATACGCCGCCTATCCTATTCCGCGCGCAATATAAATTATTCTAACAACGTAAATTCGCCGAACATCCCGCCCGCCTTCGTCGTACTGACGAACCAAACCGAGCTACGGTTGACTGGTTGTCTCAACGTCCCTATCGTCAACCTGAGGGGGCACAGACGCGCAATGTGTCGCTGACGCAAAGAGGTGCTGGTCTTGACGGTGACCACTCGCACCAACCCGTCCGGGCCAGGGTGCAACTCGGTGACCCTGCCCAACGGCCATTTGAGGGAGGGTACCGATCATCCCTTATCAGTACCAGCTGCCCGACTCGGAAGTTCTCAGATGGATTCCTCCATTTCTCTCGACCCTGTAAATGTGACAAGTACTCGTTTGACCACCGCTTCCAAAAATTATTGCGGACGCGCTGAAGAAGTTGAAACCTATTTAACCGGTTCTCCGGCAAAGTAGATAACTCGGCGTCCTGAATCAAAGCCGACACTCCCTCATTGAGGAAGTGAGAGGGAGTGAGCACTTGCAGGTCGTCTGGGTCCGACTCAGCGGGCCCAATGGACGAGAATTAAGGCAGGCCTCGATTTCCACGAGAACGGTGGAAAGCTCCTCAAAGGTGAGCGTATGTTCACCCACAACTCTTTTCAAATGGTGCTTGACCGACTTGACACCAGCCTCCCACAGCCCACCATAATGCGGGGCATTGGGGGAATGAAAGTCCAGCTCGTTCCGTCGTTAGCGAGGAGAGGTGCAACCCTATGATAAAAGTCCGAAGCCCGGCGGAACATAGCCTTAAGCTCCTTATCGGCCCTTGAAAATTGGTAGCGATGTCACTATAAAGGTTTCGGCAAATACCACGTCTTCCTACGAACCGACGATATGCACAGAGGAAAGATTCCGAGGATAGGTCGCTAACCAGCTCGAGGTGGATAGCACGAGTAGCGAAGCAGACAAACAAAGCGATGTATCCTTTACCCGATCGGTTTCCACGACCCTTTGACATCCTCACTTGTACAGGACCCGCATAATCAAGGCCAGAATTGGCGAAAGCCCTACTCCCTACCACTCGATCCACGGGTAACTCACCCCTAAGTTGGTGAGCTAGCTGAGGCTTAGCCCTTTGGCAAGGCATACAGACTCGAATAACTGATTTGATCAACCGATTCCTGCCTAAGACCCATACCTGCGACATCAGGTAACCCAATGTTAAAGCCGGACCCCCATGGAGGCATTGGTGGTGTGCGTGCCGCACAAATAGTCGACTAAGATGCGAGTGTTGAGGCAAGACTGGCGGGTGTTTCCGATCAAAAGCTAGATGAGAACGTGTCAACCGGCCTCCCACCCGTAAGAGACCATCCTAATGGATCGAATAAGCGAGCGATATTCGACAAAACGGATCTTTTGGTGTGGGCGGCAGCCAAGTCTGCTACGCTAGCCGCGTCGAACCTAAATTCGTCCTGTTCCGGGACCCATCGAACTCCTAACGTTTTGACAGTCTGATTACCTTCTATGTGTTTCTCCACACCCGGTCGTGCAGAATCTGGAAGAACCTCTATAGAATTAGCCGCCCACTTATCTAACTGGATGCCAGCAGAATCTAATAACTTAACCAGTTCATCCCTCTTTCTAACTGCTGTCGGTATGTCATCCGCACCGGCAAAAGTGTCGTCGACATACGTCTCCGACTCCAAACACCGAGATCCCAATGGATACCGCGAACCTTCATCCCGTACTAACTGCGACAGAGTACGAATCGCCAGGTAGGGAGCGCAAGCTGTGCCATAAGTGACAGTATTCAAACGAAATTCCACCGGTTAAGATGCTGCGTCAGACGACCAGATAATCCGCTGGTAGTCCTGATGTTCCGGCTCCACTCGAATCTGACGAAACATCCTTACAATGTCAGCCGTGAACGCCACTCGGTACCTACGCCAATTGAGCAAGATTAAGGAAAGATCGCTCTGTAATGGAGGACCTGTAAGTAAAAAGGAATTTAGTGAGTGTCCGTCCCTCGTACGCCGAGAGGCATCGATAACCACCCTTAGCTTCCACCTGGATTCATCCTTCTGCACCACGGCATGGTGAGGTAAGTACCATGCCTCTCGGCGCAGGACCTCCGACCTCGGGACTCGTGACATGTGGCCTAGCTCCTCGTACACCCTCATGAAGTCACGGTACGCCTGAGCCAATCGTGAATCCCGTGCAAACCTACGGTGCAAACAAGCAAGAGAGATTTCTCTTCCTCTGGTTTCAATCTCTTAGGCGCATCCGACACCTCCTCCAGCTCCCAAAACCGCTGCAAAATGTGATTCAATTCCTCCTGAGCCGAACAGTGCAAAACCAGCGAAGAAGAGGTAGTCGCTGTAGCCTCCGCCCGCCGTGCAGCTCCTCCATCCACCGGTCCGGAGATGATCCACCCAAGCGCCGTATCCTGCGCGACGAGCTGCGACGTCGAGAATCTTCTTATCCCCGGCCGGAGCAATTGGCCGTAAACATCGGCACCTAAAATTACATCTATCCGCTTCGAGACGACAAACTCTGGATCTGCTAACGGAATGTCCTTGAACAGGTCTCCGCCAACCCTGGAAGTATAATTAATAGACGGAAGCAGAGAAGTTAGTTTTGGTAACACCAGAGCATCCACCTCGACCTGGAAGGTGGTATCGACCGCCGACCGGATAGTAACTCGTACCCCCGACCGGGCCGTACCCGCATCAACTGCCCCCAGTCCTGAAAGAGGCACATAAGTACGCCGCTTAGACAATCTGAGTAACTGCGTGATCCTTTCGGAAACAAAGAAACCTCCGATCCCTGATCCAGAAGCGCTCGTGCCCATGTTCCCTTCCCCTTAGTGCCTGCTACCCAAACTCGTGCAGTGGCAAGCAGAATACTCCTAACGCTATCCGAGGACGTAGCCGCATGCAAACTCACTGGCGGCGCACCAGTCCCATTAATTCCCGAACCTCCCGCAACCGCTCTGGAAGCGGGTTTCTGCATTCCTACTCTACTGGGCGTATGGATAAGCGTATGGTGCATGCCCTTGCACGCGAAACAGCGCCCCCTAGAGGAACAAGCCCCCACCGAATGCTGCCCGAGACAATTGGCACACAAGGCCAAACGCCCAACCTCTCGTATCCGCTCCGGTAACGCCATTGACCTGAACCGAACACACCCAAACACCCGGTGTGGACCCTCACAAAGTGGACACTGAACACCACTTCCAAACCCCTCAGTCGTGATCGCCGGACCCCTCGAATGATGAACCTTGCGGGGAAAGAGAAGAACGCGCGTGCTAGAAGACGCGGATATTTAATCCGTAACCAAGGAAACGCGGCGCTATGCCGCCCCACCGTGGTCCCACTCTCAGATCTCCCACTACTCGCTGTTCGCGTCCCCACCAACGGGCCTAACGCTCAGCATAAGTCTCAAACCGGAAGGAGGAATCCGTGCGGCCGGAAGTAAAGCGCTAGCTAAGTAGGGGTAGGCCGTGCGGCCGGAAGTGAAGCGCTAGCGAAGTGGGGGTAAGCCGTGCGGCCGGAAGTGAAGACCCAACACGTGGCACGTCTCGAATCCACACGCACCACGCGATCCCCGCGGACAAAGAACGATGACGCAACACTCAGACAAAGCCAAAAGAAGTCCACACAAAGAACCGAGGAACAAAGACGCAAGCGTTTTCCGATTTTACGAATTTATCAATCCCACCTATCACTCATTCCTCACCCGAGGCACCAATGTTTCTAGCAATTATATACGTGACCAGAAAATGGTCGAATCCCTCCCAATGAGTTCTATTAAACAGTTTAACGCTGGAATGAGTGAGATAGGACAGGATAGATAAATGAGCAAAACACTTTTACACGGCACAAAGCTACTTGCCTCGGCATAAAAACTCTCACGGAATTGAGAGAAAAGCCGGGGCAAGAGAACACTTTATTCAATGAACTGATGAAGCATACAATTACAAACAAAACGCTGAAAGAAAATATATTAATAGAATAAACGACGCGAGGTACCTTTTGGTCGCACGCTAGAGAGCTCTCTTACCGTTCGCTTCCGACGCAAGACGACAATCGAACGCACGCGATTTCTTACCGCACCTAACGATGGCCTGTCTGGCCAGAACCTTATCTCGCGTTGGTAGCCTGGTGACCGGTCGCAGATAATTCGCCACAAGCCCACGTGGGGAGCCTGGAGACAAGTTGCGGATAAACGGTACAACGCTCCGACTAGAAGCCCACGTGAGGAGCCGGACGGCAGGTTGCAGGCAATTCGCTACACCTGGCCAGCTAGAAGCCCACGTGGGGAGCCTGGAGACAGGTTGTAGCTATCCGTACAACTGCCCGACTAGAAGCCCACGTGAAGAGCCTGTTGGGAACAAAAACCCAAAAAAAACTCCACACACTCCTCACTCACTCACACACGCTCTATTCACGTTGCCTAGCACAAAAGGCCAAGATAATGAAAAGCTCCAGATGAGAACAAACACTGTTGGTAGCTCAAACCAGAGTGCCCAACAGAATGAGACTCGTGCGTGCACACGGCCCCACGCATCCTATTCCCCCCGCACACCTCAAGACGCCCTCCCCTGCTTCTTGCATGGTAAGGCGTGTCCGCACGCATCTCGACAGCCCTTGCGCGCCCTCGCAACTTAATTAACGCATACTCCGCCTATCCTATTCCGCGCGCAATATAAATTATTCTAACAATGTAAATATCGCCGAACAAATTGTACTGTTAATTAAATAAATATAACCGATGAAATAAGAAGACCTATCCTGAACTAATAAAACATACAACAAATTATATAATTTTCATGAGGTATTGATGAAAAAGAACTACTCGTGTGCTCGTAAAAAATTTATTTAAATAATTACAGCCAGTAGCTCGTGCCGATTAGGTCCTTTAATCCTCGGCATGATTGAAGAAATTTAAAGTTCCTTCCGTGCTCACTCATTCGTTACCAACCGTTATATAACATATTTGTGATATTTTAGAATTAAAATAACACATATACGAAGTATTAATAGTTAGCATTAGGAGTTCTGCGGTGGCTTCAAAACACTCCTACTTCATAACAAGTATTGTAGTCTGACGATCGGAGAGTTACTCTATTTGTTATTGAAGAAGATCCATCGAAGAAATTATTCCACATCTATGAAGAGGAAGATAATCCGTCGTTATGTCTGTAACTAAAATAGAACAAAATGATAAGTTATATGTAATATGATTCAAAATCATAGCAAACAAAAACGAATAAATGTTAATAAAAATGAATATTCAGAATGCATTCCAATAGGATGAAGCTCAATGGCACCATGACGATGCATCACGCATGTATCAAATAACGCGGTATAAACGAAAATAAAAACCTTATCTACAAGTTTCTTCTCGTAAAATCAAAATTTGAAATTACGGCGAACAACACTGACTTTAATTCGCGTATGATTTTAATTCATTATGCATGCGATCACTGATTCTATAACTTCTTCCCAAAACTGATTTGCACAAAAACAATGCAAGTACAAAAATCTTTATTAATACGCTGATTAATACGCGAACTGTTAGTGCGACTGTTTAGGGGAAAAATACAACTTTACTCGAACAAAATCTAATGCAATTACTGCCTTGATCGCAGTTAATTTAATATATAAATTTTAAAAATTACTCGCGAACGCGACAGAATTGAAATTAACGAACGAACGTGCTTCTTAACACGTTGAGCGCGGCGTTGGTCCCTGGGGACCGCCGCTGAACTTTTCTTCGGGACGGCGTCGGTCCTCGGGGACCGGCGTTAGACTTTTCGTTCGGCCGACATCGGTTCGGTGGGACCGACAGTATTAAAGTTAAAAGATAAATGTCGCCTGAATGAAATGTAGTCAAATATAGTTCTAATGAGCTTTATTAAAGCATTCTAAGCAAAAGTATGGCTGGGATTTACACAGGTAACAAAATGTAACAACCTTTTTTGTTATATTTTTGGCTTTCTTGGACCCAAATAATCTTGAATTTTCAGCATAACAACCAGAACAATATTTTCGAACTTTATGGACGCTTCCTTTCTTTTTCTGCAATTTATGAAGAATTTTTCCTTCGCGATGCGGAATTTGTTCATCTTCTCGCTGTGTCAGTCCATTCACCAATTATCTCCGAAATTCCGTAACTGATATTTTTTGTCCTGTTACTTCTTGAAAGACGAAGAGCGAATTAATCACAGCGGTGTTCAAATATAACTCAAAGGCTAACTTTTTATACCATTTGAGTGTTTTCCTCAAGGGACTGCTATACGCACTCATTTCATCTGATAAATCAATGGATGTTTTTTTTTTATATTCAACTATAATTTGTGGTTTACAGCAAAATCTGCGTTTTGTTTTTATGTTTATCATTTCACTGGAATGTTTTGTGGACAGGACCAAAAAATCTCTCTTGTCCTTCCATTTCAACACTGTAATACCCTGATTATTTTCTTTAGCTATAAGTTCTCCACGTTTCAAATTAGTTCTTATCACATCACTTGGGTTTTCCCTACGATTTGTTCGAAGTGTTCCAGTCAAATGTGCGTTTTTTTCTATTAGGCGATTCGCTAAATCGATACTGGTGTACCAGTTGTCAGTACACAATGTGTGGCCTCTATGAAATAAGTTTTTCAATAGAGACATTACAACATTTGACGGAGTTGTGTTTTCCTTATCGAGACCTTTTTTGGTGTACACATTACAGTTATAAGTGTATCCATGACCACAACATAATTTAAATAATTTTATACCGTATTTGTGTTTTCTCTGTTTGATATACTGCCTAAATACAATGCGCCCACAAAATGTAATTAGCGATTCGTCAATACATAATACTTCTGGTGGATCGTAATATTTTTGAAAATTTGTATTCAATTCGTCTATGATGAATTTAATTTTAACGTATTTTACAATAAATAATATTTATTAATAAATAAATCAATAAATCAAAATTTTATTTGCAACGTTTGAAAGTGTGTGTTGTTGTGAAACAGTCTACAGTTGGATTGAACAAAAGATAAAAACTATTATTATCGCGACACACAACAGGAGGTTAAATTATTGGATATATAAAATTTCATTGTTAGATTTTTTAAGTGCTTATTATATAATAAATGTATGTATTACAATTGTGTGAAAGAGAATTACCTTTATCGACAACCGGTTTCATAAAATCCTCTCGCAACATATTAAACACCCTGTCAGATTGTCGACCATGAAAAGTTAAGACCAAGTGCAGTTATTACTGGTCCGTTCATCAAATCCTCTATATTTTTACTGTCCCGTAGAATTAAATTGTGATATTTAGCATCTGTCGTATTAATAGATTATTATTATTATATCTTCATTTATATGTATATTTCGTGTTTCATTTGTTGAGACAATTCGAATAGACGGATTATTGTCAGATTTATTCAGAAGTTACTATAGCTCGAATATTCTTCAAAGAATTTCATAATAAAATATCTTTCATGCTTTTCACAAATTATTGCCTTTCGAATTTTGATATGCAAGTTTTTGTAAATTAAATTCAATTAGTACTTTCTGAACAAGCTGTTTATTATTATCATTATTTAATTGTGCTGATTGTATTGTAGCATGCTAATGTAATTTACTAAAGTTATCAGAGATCAGAATATTGTTGTATATTTTTTTAAAAGTCATCACATTGATAAAATTGAAAAAGTATGATCACCTCCATCAGTATAAATTGATGATAGTTTCCCGAGAGTTTGAGAAGGTCCATAGGAAGGGGAAAGTTTTATTAGAATGTTATAGAAATCGATATTATCTGTAACTTGGAGAATGGTAGTTTTTGTATATTCCCGTAAAGAAGTGGCCATTGACCATCGACCACTATTAACAGCATCTCTAGTTGCGTTGGCTAATATTTCTATTTTTCTATAACCATTAGAATCGATCAAACCCTAAAAATATTGAATATGAAATTTATCTTAGCATGGTAGTTATGGTGATTGATCGTTTATAATCGTGGAACAATTGACTCCATAGCATTACCGTGCTAAGTAAAAAAGGTGCCCAAGTGAGAACAGAATCGATTGGAGATATCCATGCATCGCCAAGGCCAATTCCTTTTAGGTTACTTTTATAGTACCTGCTTGCTGTTCCTATAAATTTAATATATTATATTTTAGTAATATACCTGATATGTTTATATTAATATGTTAAGTATTATTGTCATAATTGTTTGGTTATGGTCATTGTATATATTTGTTTGCTATTATACTTTTGCGTTCATAAATATTGTATAGTAATGCAGATAGATCGTAAGACCCCTTAAACCAGTAAAAGAGACAATAAGAAGATAAATATATTATACTTTATTTTATATTGTACTAATACGATTTTATTATTTATTATATTTATATATATATATTATTATTTATTGATATTTTTATTTATCAAAAATTTTGATAATTATTTAATTTATATTTTTTATGTAATATATTATTTCAATATTAGTTATATACATATATTATTATATATATTTGTTATATATTTTATTATATTTATTATATATATATTTATTATATATTTTATTATATTATATATATTTTTCTTTTTATATTTATATACATTATAATATTTATATAATAATATTTGTCTTTTTACGGTTTCCAATCACTTTTTTATTAACACCTTCTCACATTAATTTTTTACTACCAAAGGAGACGCGTTTTATTCGACGACTCTCTGGACTCAATAATCACACAGTTTCAGTCTTTTGTTTCTTCGGACGGGTCATCACCCATCCATGTTACTAACTGTGCCTATGTGACTTGATTTTAGTAATCGTACCGGAAACTAGTAATCTACAGTGTGGCTAGACCATCGATTTATATAAAATAATTATTGTAATAAACATACTATATAGAATAATTAATAGTATTTTTTTTTTATTATATTATTTATTTATATTTACAATGTTGCAAATATAATTTTATTTAAAACATTACCTTTAATACTTTCTCTTTTATGGATTTTTAGGGTCTTATGAATTATAAATATATTCTAAAATATCTAATAATAAGTATTAATTTTTATAATGTATTTTTTATAGGACAAAAAATAAGAAAATAAAAGAAAGATCAGACCTTATACCAAAGTAGAGCAAATTCAGCCACTATCTTTCCACCGTACGATTCGGTTAGGATATAAGTAAATACATCAGAAAATTTTGGTAATTTTTTAGAAATCCTTTCATACATTCGACGAGATCAATAGCAATTTGTTCGTTTGTTTGAGCATATGCTGATGAGTCTTAACATAACTAAACCCTGCACCAACTGGATTATCAATGAACAAAACATTGTAATCCTTAACCTGTTAGAGATAAATATTTGGAAATTTTTAATGCATTTCTGTAATACTTATTTTTATTTAGAAATGTTCGAAATGAGAAAAATAAATTCCTACCCACGTGTAATTCCTTGGTTTCAAATTTGTATCGAGAGAACCAAGTTCCTCGAAGTTTCCAAAAGAAGTAGAGGATGCACCAGGACCAAATCACTAAGGGTTTTTCATAATACGATTGAACGTCTGCTGTGGTGTAATAAAGCCACCGGAACATATGGGAATATTTTCTAACGGTCACATATCCCTAATCTTGTTCACCTGGACCGAAAACTACTTTTCCTAATATAAAAATTATTCAATTCACTATATTTTATTCTTTTTGTTTTTTGTTTTTATTATATTTTTATATTGTAATACAAATATATATTTTTGAATTATACTTATCTTACCGAGACTTTCGAAAGAAGGCACGATAAAATGATAATAACTAACGCCGTGCGTTGCATGTTCACGAATTAGAATTTACGGAACACTGATGGCACAGATTTTTACGATTGTATTTAATATATCGTCTTATCAATACATAAAATAGATTAGATACGATTCTATATGTGACTTTTATGACAAAGTATATAAGCCCCTTACTTGACAAGTGATCTAATAATAAGTTCCAAATTCGGAAAAATTAATCTGGTAGGGAAATAAAATAAGAATCTTTATTTGACAATGAATATAATTGAATTATGTTTTCAAAAATGTATTAGCTACAAATAAGTTTCCGCAGTTTTGAGAAAGATGCCATTACACGAGGCTTACGTTAGAATTCGCAGATAATAACCGGCTTGAAAATTAGGTTACCCATTCAAGAGCAACATAACCCTATCATATTATTAACTTCGTATTAGCATCATATATTTTTTTTATCCAAAAATGTCTAAATTTGAGCTAAATAAGCGTCATTTGCGGGAACTTTTAATTTACTTCTTTAATTTAAAAAAATCTACAGTTGAAGCGCATCGATTGCTCGTAGGAGCATATAATGAGGCTGCCTTGAGTGTGAGAACATGTTATGAGTGGTTTCAAAAGTTTAAAAACGGTGATTTTGACGTAAAAGACAAAGATCGCAGTGGAAAGCCAAAAATTTACGAGGATGCAGAATTGGTGGAATTATTGGAGGAAGATTTGTCTCAAACACAAAAGGAACTTGCACTTACTTTAGAAGTCACTCAGCAAGTAGTCTCACATCGTTTAAATCATTAGGAATGATTAATAAACAAGGAAATTGGGTTCCGTACGAATTAAAGCCGAGAGATATTGAACGCCGATTATGCTAAGAGAAATACTGCTTGCTAGACATAAAAAAAGGGTTTTTTTACATCGATCATCACTGGTGACGAGAAATGGATACATTATGATAATCCAAAAAGAAGAAATCATGGGGATTACCAAGCCATGCGTCAACATCACAGCAAAACCGAATATTCACGGAAAAAAACTCATGCTGTGTATTGGTGGGATCAGCTGGGTGTAGTGTATTATGAGTGCTAAATCCGAGCGAAACCAATCACGGAGCCCTCTATCGAAACACAATTAATGAGATTGAGCCGAGCTCTGAAGAGGAAAAACGCCCTCAATACTATTCTAGACACGAAAAAATTATTCTCCTGCCCATGACAATGCTCGTCCACATGTAGCGGCTCCCGTGAAAAAGTATTTGGAAACACTTGATTGGGAAGTGTTACCCCACCCGCCGTATTTCACCAGACATTGCTCCGTCCGATTATCACTTATTCGGTCATGCCACATGCTCTGTCGGAGCAGCGGTTCAAATCATATGAAGATAAACAAATTGGGTTGATTCGTGGATAGCCTCAAAGACAAGGAGTTCTTCCGACGTGGATCCGAATGTTGCTGCGAGATGGAAAAAAGTCATTGCAAGTGATGGACAGTATTTTAAATAACCTTAAAATTATCATTCTTTAGAATAAATACTTAATTTTTAATAAAAAAACGGCTCGGAAACTTATTTTTACTCCTAATAGCATTTCTATAAGTACATAAATTAAGTGTAAGATGGGAAAACTCATTTAGAAATTTATAAAAATTTATAACTCAAAAACTATGAGCTTTAGCCAATTGCTATAATACTTTCGTTGTGTGAAATTGCCCAAAATATGAAAAAAAAAATAAATTCATCTCGAAAAACTATAACTTTTTGAAAAATTGTTTAACATTGGCTGTAAAAAATTGAATACTTTACTTTCAGCAAAAAAAATTGTGACTATTCGGATTCAACGGATTAAAATACATACACAAAAGTTTAGTTTTATCCATCGAGCTCAAAATTTTACGAAAATATAATACCGTATGCAAATAACTATTTTTAAATGCGTTTTTCTCGAACTATATTGTCAAGTCGTGTGACCACTATAATTCAATAACAACTCAATGGATTTTGATGAATTTTGACTGTTTAATAATAGCACTAATAACTAGTTCTTCTTGAAGGCTTTTTATTACGTGCAAAAACTTCGATTTTTTTAACAAGAAACTCATGACTTTTTGGTGAAAAATCGAAAAAAAAAAAA
>NW_025113014.1:0-17755 GCF_010416935.1 Polistes fuscatus | reverse complement strand
ATGGCCATTTTAATTCTCTTTTAATGCTCTACAACCTAAATAAATATACAGTATTTAAAAAATATAGAGTATCAAAAACAAGAAGGCAGCTTACACAAAACTAAAATTATTCGAAACAAACTGAATATAAATATCTAAAAACAGTTATTTTTAAGCTCCTAAAAGACTCGGACGAATTCTACAAAACTTAAGTATTTAAAATAAAAAGAGTGTTAAAACGAAGATAGCATCTTTAAACAAGCTATAATTACTCGAATACTAATACTCCAATAATTACTCTAATAATAGTCATTTTATGCTCTTTAATGCTCAACAAACAAACAAGAATTCAGTTTAAAAAATATGACTATTAAAAAACAGGAAGGCAGCTTTACACAAAACTATAATTACTTGAAAACTAACAGATTATAAAATGACTAAAAAAAGTTATTTAAATGCTATCCAATGCTCTGAAACCTGATACAAACCTTAGGTATTTAAAATACTGTGTTTTTAAAAACATGGAAGGATGCTGTAACAAAAACTTTAATTACGTTAAACTAACAATATTAAAATGTATAGTATTGTCATTTTAATTCTCTTTTAATGCTCCATAACCTAAAAAAAATTCAGTATTTAAAATATATAGAGTGTCTAAAAACAACGATGTAAGCTTTACACAAAACTATAATTATTCGATAACTAACAGATTATAAAATATCTGAAAACAGTTATTTTAAAGCTCTCTAACTACTCTAACGAATTCTACTAAACTTAAGTATTTAAAATATATAGAGTGCTTAAAATCGAAGATAGCATCTTTAAACAAAGGTATAATTACTCGAAAACTAACAGATTCTAAAATGACTAAAAACTGTTATTTAAATTTTCTCTTAATGCACTGAAACCTGATACATAACTTAAGTATTTGAAAAATATAGTGTCTTTTAGAAAAAAGGAAGGAAGCTGTACACAAAACATTTAATTACTTTAAACTAACAAATATTAAAATGTAATAGGAATGACATTTTAATTCTCATTTAATGCTCTACTACTTAAAAAAAATTCAGTATTTAGAATATAGAGTGTCTAAAAACAACGAAGTAAGCTTACACAAAACTATAATTATCGATAACTAACGATTAAAAATGTCTATAAACAGTTATTTTAAAGGTCTCTAAATTCTCTCAAGAATTCTACAAAACTGAAGTATTTATAATATAGAGTGTCTAAAACGAGGATAGCACATTTAAAAAAACAATAATTACACAAAACTGACAGATTCTAATATGACTAAAAAATTTTTTTAAATTCTATCCTAATTCTCTGAAACCTGATACAAAATTTAAGTATTTAAATATACAGTGTTTTTTAAAAACATGGAAGGATGCTGTAAACAAAACTTTAATTACTCTAAACTAACAAATATTAAAATGTAATAGTATGGTCATTTTAATTCTCTTTTAATGCTCTACAACCTTAAAAAAAAATTCAGTATTTAAATACATAGAGTTCCCTAAAACAAGGATAGCAAATTTAAAAAACATATAATTACTCGAAAACTAACAAATTCTAAAATGACTAAAAAAAGTTATTTAAATGCTCTCTTTTAATGCTCTTAAACCTGATACAAAATTTAGGTATTTAAAATTTACTGTGTTTTTAAAAACAAAGAAGGATGCTGTAGACAAAAACTTTAATTACTATAAACTAACAAATATTAAAATGTAATAGTATAGTCATTTTAATGCTCTTTTAATGCACTACAACCTAAAAAAAAAAAGGTATTTAAAATATATAGTGTGTCTAAAAACAAGGAAGGCAGCTTTACACAAAACTATAATTATTTGATAACTAGCAGATTATAAAATGTCTAAAACAGTTATTTTAAAGCTCTCTAACTACTCTAAAGAATTCTACAAAACTTAAGTATTTAAAATATAGAGTGCTTAAAAACGAAGATAGCTTCTTTAAACAAAGGTATCATTACTCATAACTAACAGATTCTAAATGACTAAAAACTGTTATTTGAATTCTCTCTTAATGCACTGAAACTTGATACAAAACTTAAGTATTTGAAAAATATAGTGTTTTTAAAAACATGGAAGGATGCTGTAAACAAAACTTTAATTACTCTAAACTAACAAATATTAAAATGTAATAGTATGGTCATTTTAATTCTCTTTTAATGCTCTACAACCTAAAAAAAAATTCAGTATTTAAAATATATAGAGTGTCAAAAAACAACGAAGTAAGCTTTACACAAAACTATAATTATTCGATAACTAACAGATTATAAAATATCTAAAAACAGTTATTTTAAAGCTCTCTAACTACTCTAACGAATTCTACTAAACTTAAGTATTTAAAATATATAGAGTGTTTAAAAACGAAGATAGCATCTTTAAACAAAGGTATAATTACTCGAAAACTAACAGATTCTAATATGACTAAAAACTGTTATTTAAATTCTCTCTTAATGCACTGAAACCTGATACATAACTTAAGTATTAAAAATATAGTGTTTTTTATAAACAAGGAAGGCAGCTGTACACAAAACATTTAATTACTCTAAACTAACAAATATTTAAAATGTTATAGTATAGTCATTTTAATGCTCTTCTAATGCACTACAACCTAAAAAAAAATAAAGTATTTAAAATATATAGTGTGTCTAAAAACAAGGAAGGCAGCTTTACACAAAACTATAATTATTCGATAACTAACAGATTATAAAATATCTAAAAACAGTTATTTTAAAGCTCTCTAACTACTCTAACGAATTCTACTATACTTAACTATTTAAAATATATAGAGTGTCTAAAAACGAGGATAGCAGATTTAAAAAAAACAATAATTACTCAAAATCTAACAGATTCTAATATGACTAAAAAAAGTTATTTAAATTCTCTCTTAATGCTCTGAAACCTGATACAAAACTTAAGTATTTTTAATATACAGTGTTTTTAAAAACATGGAAGGATGCTGTAAACAAAAACGTTAATTACTCTAAAATAACAAATATTAAAATGTAATAGTATGGTCATTTTAATTCTCTTTTAATGCTCTACAACCTAAAAAAAAATTCAGTATTTAAAATATATAGAGTGTCTAAAAACAACGAAGTAAGCTTTACACAAAACTATAATTATTCGATAACTAACAGATTATAAAATGTCTAAAAACAGTTATTTTAAAGCTCTCTAAATTCTCTCACAAATTCTACAAAACTTAAGTATTTAAAATATATAGAGTGTCTAAAAAGAGGATAGCAGATTTAGAAAAAACAATAATTACTAAAAAACTAACAGATTCTAAGATGACTAAAAAAGTTATTTAAATTCTCTCTTAATGCTCTGAAACCTGATACAAATTAAGTATTTAAATATACAGTGTTTTTGAATACATGTAAGGATGCTGTACTCAAAACTTTAATTACTCTAAACTAACAAATAGTAAAATGTAATAGTATAGTCATTTTATTGCCCTTTTAATGCTCTACAAACAAACAAAAATTCAGTATTTAAAATATAGAGTGTCTAAAAACAAGGAAGGCAGCTTTACACAAAACTATAATTACTTGAAAACTAACAGATTATAAAATGACTAAAAAAAGTTATTTAAATGCTATCCTAATGCTCTGAAACCTGATACAAAACTTACGTATTTAAAATATACTGTGTTTTAAAAACAAAGAAGCATGCTGTAGTCAAAAACTTTAATTAATCTAAACTAACAATATTAAAATGTATAGTATAGTAATTTTAATGTACTTCTAATGCACTACAACCTAAAAAAAAATAAGGTATTTAAAATATAGTGTGTCTAAAAACAAGGAAGGCAGCTTTACACAAAACTATAATTCAATAACTAACAGATTATAAATGTCTAAAAACAGTTATTTTAAAACTTTCTAAATTCTCTCACAAATTCTACAAAACTTAAGTATTTAAAAATATATGGAGTGTCTAAAAACGTTGATAGTTATTTAAAAAAAAAAATAATTACTCAAAAACTAACAGATTCTAATATGACTAAAAAAAGTTATTTAAATTATCTCTTAATGCTCTGAAACCTGATACAAAACTTAAGTATTTAAAATATACAGTGTTTTTAAAAACATGGAAGGATGCTGTAAACAAAAACTTTAATTACTCTAAACTAACAAATATTAAAATGTAATAGTATGGTCATTTTAATTCTCTTTTAATGCTCTACAACCTAAAAAAAAATTCAGTATTTAAAATATATAGAGTGTCTAAAAACAACGAAGTAAGCTTTACACAAAACTATAATTATTCGATAACTAACAGATTATAAAATATCTAAAAACAGTTATTTTAAAGCTCTCTAACTACTCTAACGAATTCTACTAAACTTAAGTATTTAAAATATATAGAGTGTTTAAAAACGAAGATAGCATCTTTAAACAAAGGTATAATTACTCGAAAACTAACAGATTCTAAAATGACTAAAAACTGTTATTTAAATTCTCTCTTAATGCACTGAAACCTGATACATAACTTAAGTATTAAAAATATAGTGTTTTTTATAAACAAGGAAGGCAGCTGTACACAAAACATTTAATTACTTTAAACTAACAAATATTAAAATGTAATAGTATAGTCATTTTAATGCACTTCTAATGCACTACACCTAAAAAAAAATAAAGTATTTAAAATATTTAGTGTGTCTAAAAACAAGGAAGGCAGCTTTACAAAACTATAATTATTCGATAACTAACAGATTATTAAATGTCTAAAAACAGTTATTTTAAAGCTCTCTAACTACTCTGACGAATTCTACAAAACTTAAGTATTTAAAATATACAGAGTGCTTAAAAACGACGATAGCATCTTCAATCAAAGGTATAATACTCGAAAACTAACAGATTCTCAAATGACTAAAACTGTTATTTAAATTCTCTCTTAATGCACTGAACTTGATACAAAACTTAAGTATTTGTAAAATATAGTGTTTCTCATAACAAGGTAGGCAGCTGTACACAAAACTTTAATTAATCGAAAACAAACAAATTCAAAATTTGTAAAAACAGTTACTTCAAAGCTCTCTAAATGCTCTGACACCTGATAAATAACTTAAGTATTAAAAATATGCAGGGTTTCTAAAAACTAGAAAGGCAGCTGTACACAAAACCTTTAATTACTTTAAACTAAAAAATATTAAAATGTAATAGTAATGACATTTTAATTCTCTTTTAATGTTACTACTTAAAAAAAAATTCAGAATTTAGAATATATAGAGTGTCTAAAACAACGAAGTAAGCTTTACTCAAAACTATAGTTATTCGATAACTAACAGATTATAAATGTCTAAAAACAGTTATTTTAAAGCTCTCTAAATACTCTCACAAATTCTACAAAACTTAAGTATTTACAATATATAGAGTGTCTAAAACGAGGATAGCAGATTTAGAAAAACAATAATTACTCAAAAATTAACAGATTCTAAGATGACTAAAAAAAGTTATTTAAATGCTCTCCTAATGCTCTGAAACCCGATACAAAACTTATGTATTCAAAATATACTGTGTTTTTAAAACAAAGAAGCTGCTGTAGTCAAAAACTTTAATTAATCTAAACTAACAAATAATAAAATGTAATAGTATAGTAATTTTAATGTTCTCTAATGCACTAAAACCTAAAAAAAATAAGGTATTTAAAATATATAGTGTGTCTAAAAACAGGAAGGCAGCTTTACACAAAACTATAATTATTCGATAACTAACAGATTATAAAATGTCTAAAAACAGTTTTTTTAAAGCTTTCTAAATTCTCTCACAAATTCTACAAAACTTAAGTATTTAAAATATATGGAGTGTCTAAAACGATGATAGTGATTTAAAAAAACAATAATTACTCAAAAACTAACAGATTCTAATATGACTAAAAAAAGTTATTTAAATTCTCTCTTTATGCTCTGAAACCTGACACATAACTTAAGTATTAAAAATATAGTGTTTTTTATAAACAAGGAAGGCAGCTGTACAAAAAACATTTAATTACTTTAAACTAACAAATATTAAAATGTAATAGGAATGACATTTTAATTCTCTTTTAATGCTCTACTACTTAAAAAAAATTTAGTATTTAAAATATATAGAGTGTCTAAAAACAACGAAGTAAGCTTTACAAAAAACTATAATTATTCGATAACTAACAGATTATAAAATGTCTAAAAACAGTTATTTTAAAGCTCTCTAAATTCTCTCACAAATTCTACAAAACTTAAGTATTTAAAATATATAGAGTGTCTAAAAACGAGGATAGCAGATTTAAAAAAAACTATAATTACTCAAAAACTAACAGATTCTAATATGACTAAAAAAAGTTATTTAAATTCTCTCTTAATGCTCTGAAACCTGATACAAAACTTAAGTATTTAAAATATACAGTGTTTTTAAAAACATGGAAGGATGCTGTACTCAAAAACTTTAATTACTCTAAACTAACAAATAGTAAAATGTAATAGTATAGTCATTTTAATGCCCTTTTAATGCTCTACAAACAAACAAAAATTCAGTATTTAAAATATATAGAGTGTCTAAAAACAAGAAAGGCAGCTTTACACAAAACTATAATTATTCGATAACTAACAGATTATAAAATGTCTTAAAACAGTTATTTTAAAGCTCTCTAACTACTCTGACGAATTCTACAAAACTTAAGTATTTAAAATAAAAAGAGTGTTTAAAAACGAAGATAGCATCTTTAAACAAAGCTATAATTACTCGAAAACTAACAGACTCTAAAATGACTAAAAAAAGTTATTTAAATTCTCTCTTAATGCACTGAAACTTGATACAAAACTTAAGTATTTAAAATATACAGTGTTTTTAAAAACATGGAAGGATGCTGTACACAAAAACTTTAATTACTCTAAACTAACAAATATTAAAATGTAATAGTATGGTCATTTTAATTCTCTTTTAATGCTCTACAACCTAAAAAAAAATTCAGTATTTAAAAAATATAGAGTATCAAAAACAAAGAAGGCAGCTTTACACAAAACTATAATTATTCGAAAACAAACTGATTATAAATATCTAAAAAAAGTTATTTTTAAGCTCTAAAATACTCTGACGAATTCTACAAAACTTCAAGTATTTAAAATATAGAGTGCTTAAAAACGAGGATAGCATCTTTAAACAAGGTATAATACTCGAAAACTAACAGATTCTAAAATGACTAAAAACTGTTATTAAATTCTCTCTTAATGCACTGAAACTTGATACAAAACTTAAGTATTGAAAAATATAATGTTTTTATAAACAAGGTAGGCAGCTGTACACAAAAACTTTAATTACTCGAAAACTAAAAATTCTAAGATGTGTAAAAACAGTTACTTCAAAGCTCTCTAAATGCTCCGACACCTGATAAATAACTTAAGTATTAAAAATATGCAGGGCTTCTAAAAACTAGAAAGGCAGCTATACTCAAAACCTTTAATTACTTTAAACTAAAAAATATTAAAATGTAATAGTAATGACATTTTAATTCTCTTTTAATGCTCTACTACTTAAAAAAAAAATTCAGTATTTAAAATATATAGAGTGTTTAAAAACGAAGATAGCATCTTTAAACAAAGGTATAATTACTCAAAACTATCAGATTATAAAATGTCTTAAAACAGTTATTTTGAAGCTCTCTTAATGCACTGAAACCTGATACATAACTTAAGTATTAAAAATATAGTGTTTTTATAAACAAGAAAGGCAGCTGTACACAAGACATTTATTTACTTTAAACTAACAAATATTAAAATGTAATAGGAATGAAATTCTAATTCTCTTTTAATGCTCTACTACTTAAAAAAAAATTCAGTATTTAGAATATATGAAGTGTCTAAAACAACGAAGTAAGCTTTACACAAAACTATAATTATTCGATAAGTAACAGATTATAAAATGTCTAAAAACAGTTATTTTAAAGCTCTCTAAATTCTCTCACAAAATCTACAAAACTTATGTATTTAAAATATATAGTGTCTAAAAACGAGGATAGCAGATTTAAAAAAAACTATAATTACTCGAAAACTAAGAGATTCTAATATGACTAAAAAAAGTTTTTTAAATTCTCTCTTAATGCTCTGAAACCTGATACAAAACTTACGTATTTAAAATATACAGTGTTTTAAAAACATGGAAGGATGCTGTACTCAAAAACTTTAATTACTCTAACTAACAAATAGTAAATTGTAATAGTATAGTCATTTTAATTCTCTTTTAATGCTCTACAACCTAAATAAAATTCAGTATTTAAAAAATATACAGTATCAAAAACAAAGAAGGCAGCTTTACACAAAACTAAATTTATTCGAAACAAACTGAATATAAAATATCTAAAAACAGTTATTTTTAAGCTCCTAAAATACTCTGACGAATTCTACAAAACTTAAGTATTAAAAATATAGAGTGCTTAAAACGAAGATATAGCGTCTTTAAACAAAGGTATAATTACTCAAAAACTAACAGATTCTAAAATGACTAAAAACTGTTATTTAAATTCTCTCCTAATGCACTGAAACTTGATACAACACCTAAGTATTTAAAAAATATAATGTTTTTTCTAAACAAGGTAGGCAGCTGTACACAAAAACTTTAATTACTCGAAAACTAACAAATTCTAAAATGTGTAAAAACAGATACTTCAAAGCTCTCTAAATGCTCCGACACCTGTTAAATAACTTAAGTATTAAAAATATGCAGAGCTTCTAAAAACTAGAAAGGCAGCTATACTCAAAACCTTTAATTACTTTAAACTAAAAAATATTAAATGTAATAGTAATCACATTTTAATTCTCTTTTAATGCTCTACTACTTAAAAAAAATTCAGTATTTAAAATATAGAGTGTTTAAAAACGAAGATAGCATCTTTAAACAAAGGTATAATTACTCGAAAACTAACAGATTAAAATGTCTTAAAACAGTTATTTTAAAGCTCTCTTAATGCACTGAAACCTGATACATAACTTAAGTAATAGAAATATAGTGTTTTTTATAAACAAGGAAGGCAGCTGTACACAAGACATTTAATTACTTTAAACTAACAAATATTAAAATGTAATAGGAATGAAATTTTAATTCTCTTTTAATGCTCTACTACTTAAAAAAAATTTAGTATTTAGAATATAGAGTGTCTAAAAACAACGAAGTAAGCTTTACAAAAAACTTTAATTATTCGATAACTAACAGATTATAAAATGTCTAAAAACAGTTATTTTAAAGCTTTCTAAATTCTCTCACAAATTCTACAAACTTATGTATTTAAAATATATAGAGTGTCTAAAAACGATGATAGCATATTTAAAAAAAAATATAATTACTCAAAACTAAGAGATTCTAATATGACTAAAAAAGTTATTTAAATTCTCTCTTAATGCTCTGAAACCTGATACAAAACTTAAGTATTTAAAATATACAGTGTTTTTAAAAACATGGAAGGATGCTGTACTCAAAAACTTTAATTACTCTAAACTAACAAATAGTAAAATGTAATAGTATAGTCATTTTAATGCCCTTTTAATGCTCTACAAACAAACAAAAATTCAGTATTTAAAATATATAGAGTGTCTAAAAACAAGAAAGGCAGCTTTACACAAAACTATAATTATTCGATAACTAACAGATTATAAAATGTCTTAAAACAGGTATTTTAAAGCTCTCTAACTACTCTAAAAATTCTACAAAACTTAAGTATTTAAAATAAAAAGAGTGTTTAAAAACGAAGATAGCATCTTTAAACAAAGCTATAATTACTCGAAAACTAACAGACTCTAAAATGACTAAAAAAAGTTATTTAAATTCTCTCTTAATGCACTGAAACTTGATACAAAACTTAAGTATTTAAAATATACAGTGTTTTTAAAAACATGGAAGGATGCTGTACACAAAAACTTTAATTACTCTAAACTAACAAATATTAAAATGTAATAGTATGGTCATTTTAATTCTCTTTTAATGCTCTACAACCTAAATAAAAATTCAGTATTTAAAAAATATAGAGTATCAAAAACAAGGAAGGCAGCTTTACACAAAACTATAATTATTCGAAAACAAACTGATTATAAAATATCTAAAAACAGTTATTTTTAAGCTCTCAAAATACTCTGACGAATTCTACAAAACTTAAGTATTTAAAATATATAGAGTGCTTAAAAACGAAGATAGCATCTTTAAACAAAGGTATAATTACTCGAAAACTAACAGATTCTAAAATGACTAAAAACTGTTATTTAAATTCTCTCTTAATGCACTGAAACTTGATACAAAACTTAAGTATTTGAAAAATATAATGTTTTTTATAAACAAGGTAGGCAGCTGTACACAAAAACTTTAATTACTCGAAAACTAACAAATTCTAAAATGTGTAAAAACAGTTACTTCAAAGCTCTCTAAATGCTCCGACACCTGATAAATAACTTAAGTATTAAAAATATGCAGGGCTTCTAAAAACTAGAAAGGCAGCTATACTCAAAACCTTTAATTACTTTAAACTAAAAAATATTAAAATGTAATAGTAATGACATTTTAATTCTCTTTTAATGCTCTACTACTTAAAAAAAAATTCAGTATTTAGAATATATAGAGTGTTTAAAAACGAAGATAGCATCTTTAAACAAAGGTATAATTACTCAAAAACTATCAGATTATAAAATGTCTTAAAACAGTTATTTTGAAGCTCTCTTAATGCACTGAAACCTGATACATAACTTAAGTATTAAAAATATAGTGTTTTTTATAAACAAGAAAGGCAGCTGTACACAAGACATTTAATTACTTTAAACTAACAAATATTAAAATGTAATAGGAATGACATTTTAATTCTCTTTTAATGCTCTACTACTTAAAAAAAAATTCAGTATTTAGAATATATAGAGTGTCTAAAAACAACGAAGTAAGCTTTACACAAAACTATAATTATTCGATAACTAACAGATTATAAAATGTCTAAAAACAGTTATTTTAAAGCTCTCTAAATTCTCTCACAAATTCTACAAAACTTAAGTATTTAAAATATATAGAGTGTCTAAAAACGAGGATAGCAGATTTAAAAAAAACTATAATTACTCAAAAACTAACAGATTCTAATATGACTAAAAAAAGTTATTTAAATTCTCTCTTAATGCTCTGAAACCTGATACAAAACTTAAGTATTTTAAATATACAGTGTTTTTAAAAACATGGAAGGATGCTGTAAACAAAAACTTTAATTACTCTAAACAAACAAATATTAAAATGTAATAGTATGGTCATTTTAATTCTCTTTTAATGCTTTACAACCGAAAAAAAAATTCAGTATTTAAAATATATAGAGTGTCTAAAAACAACGAAGTAAGCTTTACAAAAAACTATAATTATTCGATAACTAACAGATTATAAAATGTCTTAAAACAGTTATTTTAAAGCTCTCTAACTACTCTAACGAATTCTACTAAACTTAAGTATTTAAAATAAAAAGAGTGTTTAAAAACGAAGATAGAATCTTTAAACAAAAGTATAATTACTCGAAAACTAACAGATTCTAAAATGACTAAAAACTGTTATTTAAATTCTCTCTTAATGCACTGAAACCTGATACATAACCTTAGTAATAAAAATATAGTGTTTTTTATAAACAAGGAAGGCAGCTGTACACAAAACATTTATTTACTTTAATCTAACAAATATTAAAATTTAATAGGAATGACATTTTAATTCTTTTTTAATGCTCTACTACTTAAAAAAAATTCAGTATTTAAAATATATAGAGTGTCTAAAAACAACGAAGTAAGCTTTACACAAAACTATAATTATTCGATAACTAACAGATTATAAAATTGTCTATAAACAGTTATTTTAAAGCTCTCTAAATTCTCTCACAAAATCTACAAAACTTAAGTATTTAAAATATATAGAGTGTCTAAAAACGAGGATAGCAGATTTAAAAAAAACTATAATTACTCAAAAACTAACAGATTCTAATATGACTAAAAAAAGTTATTTAAATTCTCTCTTTATGCTCTGAAACCTGACACATAACTTAAGTATTAAAAATATAGTGTTTTTTATAAACAAGGAAGGCAGCTGTACAAAAAACATTTAATTACTCTAAACTAACAATATTAAAATGTATAGTATAGTCATTTTAATGCTCTTCTAATGCACTACAACCAAAAAAACAATAAAGTATTTAAAATATATAGTGTGTCTAAAAACAAGGAAGGAGGCTTTACACAAAACTATAATTATTTGAAAACTAACAGATTATAAAATGTCCTAAAACAGTTATTTTAAAGCTCTCTAACTACTCTGACGAATTCTACAAAACTTAAGTATTTAAAATATATAGAGTGCCTAAAAACGAAGATAGCATCTTTAAACAAAAGTATAATTACTCGAAAACTAACAGATTCTAAAATGACTAAAAACTGCTATTTAAATGCTCTCTTAATTCACTGAAACTTGATACAAAACTTAAGTATTTGAAAAATATAGTGTCTTTTATAAACAAGGAAGGCAGCTGTACACAAAACATTTAATTACTTTAAACTAACTAATATTAAAATGTAATAGGAATGACATTTTAATTCACTTCTAATGCTCTACAACCTAAAAAAAAATTCTGTATTTAAAATATATAGAGTGTCTAAAAACAACGAATTAAGCTTTACACAAAACTATAATTATTCGATAACTAACAGATTATAAATTTGTCTAAAAACAGTTGTTTTAAAGCTCTATAAATTCTCTCACAAAATCTACAATACTTAAGTATTTAAAATATATAGAGTATCTAAAAACGAGGATTGCAAATTTAAAAAAAACTATAATTACTCAAAAACTAACAGATTCTAATATGACTAAAAAAAGTTATTTAAATTCTCTCTTAATGCTCTGAAACCTGATACAAAACTTAAGTATTTAAAATATACAGTGTTTTTAAAAACATGGAAGGATGCTGTACACAAAAACTTTAATTACTCTAAAATAACAAATATTAAAATGTAATAGTATGGTCATTTTAATTCTCTTTTAATGCTCTACAACCTAAATAAATATACAGTATTTAAAAAATAGAGAGTATCAAAAACAAAGAAGGCAGCTTTACACAAAACTAAAATTATTCGAAACAAACTGAATATAAAATATCTAAAAACAGTTATTTTTAAGCTCCTAAAATACTCTGACGAATTCTACAAAACTTAAGTATTTAAAATATATAGAGTGCTTAAAAACGAAGATAGCGTCTTTAAACAAAGGTATAATTACTCAAAAACTAACAGATTCTAAAATGACTAAAAACTGTTATTAAATTCTCTCCTAATGCACTGAAACTTGATACAACACTTAAGTATTTAAAAAACATAATGTTTTTTCTAAACAAGGTAGGCAGCTGTACACAAAAACTTTAATTACTCGAAAACTAACAAATTCTAAATTGTGTAAAAACAGTTACTTCAAAGCTCTCTAAATGCTCCGACACCTGTTAAATAACTTAAGTATTAAAAATATGCAGAGCTTCTAAAACCTAGAAAGGCAGCTATACTCAAAACCTTTAATTACTTTAAACTAAAAAATATTAAAATGTAATAGTAATGACATTTAATTCTCTTTTAATGCTCTACTACTTAAAAAAAAATTCAGTATTTAAAATATATAGAGTGTTTAAAAACGAAGATAGCATCTTTAAACAAAGGTATAATTACTCGAAAACTAACAGATTATAAAATGTCTTAAACAGTTATTTAAAGCTCTCTTAATGCACTGAAACTGATACATAACTTAAGTAATAGAAATATAGTGTTTTTTATAAACAAGGAAGGCAGCTGTACACAAGACATTTAATTACTTTAAACTAACAAATATTAAAATGTAATAGGAATGAAATTTTAATTCTCTTTTAATGCTCTACTACTTAAAAAAAAATTTAGTATTTAGAATATATAGAGTGTCGAAAAACAACGAAGTAAGCTTTACAAAAAACTTTAATTATTCGATAACTAACAGATTATAAAATGTCTAAAAACAGTTATTTTAAAGCTTTCTAAATTCTCTCACAAATTCTACAAAACTTATGTATTTAAAATATATAGAGTGTCTAAAAACGATGATAGCAGATTTAAAAAAAACTATAATTACTCAAAAACTAAGAGATTCTAATATGACTAAAAAAAGTTATTTAAATTCTCTCTTAATGCTCTGAAACCTGATACAAAACTTAAGTATTTAAAAATATAATGTTTTTTCTAAACAAGGTAGGCAGCTGTACACAAAAACTTTAATTACTCGAAACTAACAAATTCTAAAATGTGTAAAAACAGTTACTTCAAAGCTCTCTAAATGCTCCGACACCTGTTAAATAACTTAGTATTAAAAATATGCAGAGCTTTTAAAAACTAGAAAGGCAGCTATACTCAAAACCTTTAATTACTTTAAACTAAAAAATATTAAAATGTAATAGTAATGACATTTTAATTCTCTTTTAATGCTCTACTACTTAAAAAAAAATTCAGTATTAAAATATATAGAGTGTTTAAAAACGAAGATAGCATCTTTAAACAAGGTATAATTACTCGAAAACTAACAGATTATAAAATGTCTTAAAACAGTTATTTTAAAGCTCTCTTAATGCACTGAAACCTGATACATAACTTAAGTAATAGAAATATAGTGTTTTTATAAACAAGGAAGGCAGCTGTACACAAGACATTTAATTACTTTAAACTAACAAATATAAAATGTAATAGGAATGAAATTTTAATTCTCTTTTAATGCTCTACTACTTAAAAAAAAAATTTAGTATTTAGAATATAGAGTGTCTAAAAACAACGAAGTAAGCTTTACAAAAAACTTTAATTATTCGATAACTAACAGATTATAAAATGTCTAAAAACATTATTTTGAAGCTTTCTAAATTCTCTCACAAATTCTACAAAACTTATGTATTTAAAATAATAGAGTTTTCTAAAAACGATGATAGCAGATTTAAAAAAAAACTATAATTACTCAAAAACTAAGAGATTCTAATATGACTAAAAAAAGTTTTAAATTCTCTCTTAATGCTCTGAAACCTGATACAAAACTTACGTATTTAAAATATACAGTGTTTTTAAAAACATGGAAGGATGCTGTACTCAAAAACTTTAATTACTCTAAACTAACAAATAGTAAAATGTAATAGTATAGTCATTTTAATGCCCTTTTAATGATCTACAAACAAGAAAAATTCAGTATTAAAATATATAGAGTGTCTAAAAACAAGAAAGGCAGCTTTACACAAAACTATAATTATTCGATAACTAACAGATTATAAAATGTCTTAAAACAAGTATTTTAAAGCTCTCTAACTACTCTGAAAGAATTATCAAACTTAAGTATTTAAAATAAAAAGAGTGTTTAAAACGAAGATAGCATCTTTAAACAAAGCTTAATTACTCGTAAACTGAAAGACTCAAAGACTAAAAAAGTTATTTAAAGTCTCTCCTAATGCACTGAAACTTGATACAAAACTTAAGTATTTAAAATAGACTGTGTTTAAAAACATGGAAGGATGCTGTTACACAAAAACTTTAATTACTCTAAACTAACAAATAGAAAATAGTATGTAGGTCATTTTAATTCTCTTTATGCTCTACAACCTAAATAAAATTCAGTATTTGAAAAAATATAGAGTATCAAAAACAAAGAAGGCAGCTTTACACAACTAAAGTAATCGAAAACAAACTGATATAAAATATCTAAAAAAAATTATTTAAGCTCTAAAAATACTCTGACGATTCTACAAATTAAGTATTTAAAATATATAGAGTGCTTAAAAACGAGGAGAGCTCTTAAAAACAAAGGTATAATTACTCGAAAACTAACAGATTCTAAAATGACTAAAAAAACTGTTATTTAAATTCCCTTAATGCACTGAAACTTGTACAAAAACTTAAGTATTTGAAAAATATAATGTTTTTTAGAAACAGGTAGGCAGCTGTACAAAAAACTTTAATTAACTCGAAAACGAAAAAATCTAAGATGTGTAAAAACAGTTACTTCAAAGCGCTCTAAATGCTCCGACACCTGATAAATACTTAAGTATTAAAAATATGCAGGGCTTCTAAAAACTGAAAGGCAGCTATACTCAAAAACCTTTAATGTACTTTAAACTAGAAAAAATTTAAAATGTAATAGTAATGACATTTTAATTCTCTTTTAATCTCTAACTCTTAAAAAAAAAAATTCAGTAGTTTAAAATATATAGAGTGTTGAAAAACGAAGATAGCATCTTTAAACAAAGGTATATTACGCAAAAACTATCAGATTATAAAATGTCTTAAACAGGTATTTTGAAGCTCTCTTAATGCACTGAAACCGATACAGAACTTAAGTATTAAAAATATAGTTTGTTTTATAAACAAGAAAGGCAGCTGTACACAAGACATTTATTTACTTTAAACTAACAAATAGTAATTAAATGTAATAGGAATGAAAGTCTAATTCTCTTTTAATGCTCTACTACGTAAAAAAAAATTCAGTATTTAGAATATATGAAGTGTCTAAAAACAACGAAGTAAGCTTTACACAAAACTATAATTATTCGATAAGTACAGATTATAAATGTTCTAAAAACAGTTATTTTAAAGCTCGCTAAATTCTCTCACAACAAATCTACAAAACTTATGTATTTAAAATATAGATATGTCTAAAAACGAGGATGCAGATTTAAAAAACTATAATATACTCAAACGAACAGATCTAATAGACTAAAAAAAGTTATTTAAATTCTCTCTTAATGCTCTGAAACCTGATACAAAACTGAAGTATTTTAAATATACATTGTTTTAAAAACAAGAAGGATGCTGGTAACAAAAACCTTTAATTACTCTTAACAAACAATATTAAAATGTAATAGTATAGTCATTTTAATGCTCTTCTAATGCACTACAACCAAAAAACAATAAAGTATTTAAAATATATAGTGTGTCTAAAAACAGGAAGGCAGCTTTACACAAAACTATAATTATTCGATAACTAATAGATTATAATGTTTAAAAACAGTTATTTTAAAGCTCTCTAACGACTCTGACGAATTCTACAAAACTTAAGTATTTAAAATATATGAGTGCTGAAAAACGAAAATAGCATCTTCAATCAAAGGTATAATTACTCGAAAACTAACAGATTCTCAAATGACTAAAAACTGTTACTTATACTCTCTTAATGCACTGAAACTTGATACAAAATTAAGTATTTGTAAAATATAGTGTTTTTTATAACAAGGTAGGCAGCTGTACACAAAAACTTTAATTAATCGAAAACTAAAAAATTCTAAAAGTTGTAAAAACAGTTACTCAAGCTCTCTAAATGCTCTGACACCTGATAATACTTAAGTATTAAAAATATGCAGGGTTTCTAAAAACTAGAAAGGCAGCGTACACAAAACCTTTAATTACTTTAAACTAAAAAATATTAAAATGTAATAGTAATGACATTTTAATTCTCTTTAATGTTCTCTACTACTTAAAAAAAAATCAGTATTTAGAATAATAGAGTGTCTAAAACAACGAAGTAAGCTTTACACAAAACTATAATTATTCGATAACTAACAGATTAGATAAAATGTCTAAAAACAGTTATTTTAAAGCTCTCAAAAATCTCTCACAAATTCTAAAAACTTTAGTATTTAAAATATATAGAGTGTCTGAATACGAGGATAGCAGATTTAGAAAAAACAATAATTACTGAAAAACTAACAGATTCTAGATGACTAAAAAAAGTTTATTTAAATGC
>NW_025113013.1:0-57014 GCF_010416935.1 Polistes fuscatus | reverse complement strand
GAAGAAATAAAGAAGCTGCAGACCTTGTGAATTGGATAATATTTATTACTTTTCCAAAATTTCTTAAGTAAATGTTGTGTATTAGTTGGAAAAGAATTAATATTAGCGTAGAAAACTTTATATGGACTGGGAAAAAATCACAGATTTTGACAGTATGAATTTCTAAATAAAAATATTATAATATTCCACAATACACCAACGTCAACTTGAAAATGAGAAAATTGATACAATTATCGGATATTTGGGGGTCCTGAATAAGATTTAAAAGTCTTCACATTCTTCGTTCAATCGTTAGTAAATACGGACGTATTTATTTACCGCTCCTGAGAATATAAGTATTTAAATAATAATTACGTTGAGATACAGTGGAACGTACGTTTGTTTTACATCGCAGACACAAGGGTAAGTGACCAGTCTCCTAGCGATGTAATACTGCAACCACACGAAATAACCGCGTGTTCAAGCTATGGCAAAAAGGCTTTGACCATGGAAATTAACAACACCCCACCTCTTAAAATAGTTAATAACGGCAGCAGTTATATTATTCGAACAAGAGCTAATACCGAAATAGGAAAACCGTCGATGGAAACAAAACAATACTCTAACCTTGCTCGTACAGAAAAGAGAATAATCAAAATAGATAATAGAAACTCGTGTATGGAAAGTGAAATGGATACAGACTCGGAAGATTCGCAAAACTGGATTCCCGCTAAATCGACCAAATTACAGGGTTTAAAAAACCGGAGGATGGGTGAACCAAAAAACAACAATAATAACTCTTCCGCACAATTACTAACCAAATAGCTTCAAGACATACCCGTTAGCAGCTCATATGATCTACTCGACAAGTCAACAGAACCATAAAATACTACAGAAAAATTGGAAGGAAAAAAGCAGTAAAACCACCACCAATATACATCGACGGGGAAATTATCGACCCTCTGCTCGAGTTACTGGATGAAATAACTGGACAAAATAACTATGTAATAAAACAACTTAAAGACAACCAAGTGAAAGTACAAACTACCATACCAGATACGTTCAGAAAGATAATAAATGCACTAAAAACTAAAAACGCGGGATACCACACGTATCAAGAAAAAAACGAGAAGAGCTATAAAATCGTTATTCGAGGACTTTATCCCAAGTCCAACATAATTAAAATAAAAAATGAATTAAACAAAATTGGCCGCAAGGTAAGATCAATAAATAATGTAACAAAATTCGTTTCAACGAAGAAGTTGAACGACAACGGGGACACGCTGATTAATTTCTGCGCCAGGAATGAGCTACGGATCAACACAACATTTTATCCAAATAAACCATAGCATAAATTCATCTTTGAAAACACTAGAGGATAAAATCAACAATAGACTACATAATAGCCAATAGGAATATACACCCCACAGAAATACTGGACGTCAGAGTGCCAATACGGTCTGCAAATACGGGTACAAACCAAAACCTGGTTCTTGCGAAAATAAGGAAAAACACGCTTAACATCAAAATTAAATCAAAAAGGAAAACATTAGAAAAACTAAACATAGAACTGTTAAACGATGAATCAATAAGAGAATTGTACCAAAGACGACCACGATACAGCACGAGCCTAGAAAATTTTCGTAATTTGTTTTGTTAGTTTCGGTAATAAAATATATCGGGATACTTTACATAAGCCTTTGCCAAAAGAAATATTGAACGTAATAAGTAAAAAAAAAAAGAAAAGAGAAAACATTCTCGGACTAAACACTACTATTTTCTCTAAACGAATAACAAATTTAATACTGAACGTTGAAAGAACGTACGTTAATTGTTATTCGATATTAGGTAGTAATATCTTTAACAAAAAAAAATGTTTATTATTTCAATGCAATGATTATTGTATTTTAAAAATTGGTTTTTTACATTTTTTTCTCTTGCAAATATAATTTTTATATTTAATATTATATCGAAGTATATAATTTACAAATTAAATATAATAGGAAAAGGTACTTTTAATATTTATTTTTTCTTTCAATTTTTAATTTAACATTATTCTCCACTTATGTTACATTATTTATAATTTTATTAATACTATAAGTTATTAAACCTTAATAACTTTTCTACATCCAAAGCGACGATCTAGTTTGTATCCTTCAGGACATTTCCGTGGTGGAGGATTAATGATCGAGCCTTTAGGTTCTGCAGAGCTCGAACCAGTAGCATAACCTTGAACCGTGTTTGTTGAAAAAATGGTGAATATTAAAAATACGAAAATTATTGAAAGAAAACGCATGTTGATTATTTCCCTAAAAATTACAAAAAACAATATTTTTTACTTTAGAAAAAATTATTCACTTGTTGTTTCATCTTTAAAATATTATTAAATTAATCAGTTAATTCTCTCTAAGTCTCTCTATAAGTGATGTGAGAAAAGTTTAATGAAATCATTTAATTTTCGTTATTAGCATTAAATTATTGCGATACTTACGTGAACTAAGATGGTCCAAAAGAACAAAAAACTCGAAGTTATTCTTTCTATTTTTTTTATAGCTAAATGTTTTATTCTAAATCGATGCAGTTGAGTTGCTCGAATATCTGCTTTTGCTCTATTCAAACATCGTATTTATATCTTAGAAAGTACAATATTATTTTATTGTTTAAAGCGTTATCATGTGTTAAAGAAAACGTTAAATTTAATTTTAGATTTTTACGTGGTTCCAATTTTTCGTAGCACGTTTTTTATTTTTATTATATTTTATTTTTTATTATACGAATTTCCTTGAAAATATTAGTTTGATTACCGACACGTGGTAATTTTGATTACTAAATATTAAAATTTTCAATGATTCATCGTTTTTCGCTTCGTTATTTCTATAAACATTATACATTGTTAAAAAAAATATGTTCCGCAACTGATAAGATTAAAAATAATCTGAAACAAATAATATTTTGTTTCCATTTCTCTAATTTTTATTCTCTTAAATTGTTTTACGAAAAAAGATATCATTCGAAATAATGAAATTACATTTATTTAAATCAGACAAACAAAATTTGATATGTAATGGATCATTAGTAATATAAAAATAATAATAACAATAACACACGTAGGGTGGGCGGGTAATAATACCCCCTCAGTAATCCCTGCTTGTCGTAACAGGCGACTAAAAATGAAACTTTCTCAACGGAGGAGATATAAATAATATTAAACATTTAAACTTTCACCAAGTGTACATTTAGTGCAATTTTTCTATATCCGGACAAATATGATAGTTAGTGTCTAGATTATTTTTTTCTTCTTCTTTTAATTACATTTTTATCTCTTATTTATTTAATCTACATATATATATATTGATTTTTATTTTTATTTTTTGAAAAACACGTAAAATTCAAATACTAACGAACTTTAATATATCTATAATATAAATCGCCAATAATTTTTTTGCGTTACGAAATAATCTCAATCGTATAAGTTTTTTTTAACACTTATAGACACTTTTTAGAACGACCTTGTTTCATTTATTCCACGTGTGTCTAATTTTTATTTGTTTTTTTTTTAATTCAAACTCTAACTTTAAATCGGAATTAGAATTAATCGAATTTTAATCGGAAATATACTATTACAAAACTTGAGATCCATTGTTGTAAGACTTAATAGTCTAATCAAATATATAAATATAAAAGAAAAATATTCAATTAAAAGTAATATCGAAAAATTAATTGCTAGAATATTAAGAATATGTTTACCATCAATTTTTATTAAAATATATAAAATGCTATATATATATATATAATGCGACGTCCCGCTACGCTTATAATTTCTCGATATTATTTTTATACTTTTTATTTACTTAATCTTTCTTAATACTTTTCAACACATATCGGGAATACACACAGGTGTGCGACCCGTTTGTCCTCTACGGCGGTACACGCGCATTCGAAAAGCTTGGTCTAGGTGTAATCTTGTAATCACATCCGCTGGGCGTTGGAATAAGAAGGGCGGGTGAACGCACAAGACAATACCGGAACCGTTGCCAGGAAGTAAATATAAAACTTACTAATTGTTGCCACTGCGTGAATAACACAAGTGTAACCTCCGCTGTTGTGATTTATTGGAATGCTTGCGAGATTGTGCAAACAAACCTTCACCAGAAAGAAGGGCGGATGAACGCACAAGAAAAAACCGGAACCGTTGCCAAGAAATGAATTTCCTGCGAAAGAAAAAAGCTGGATTACGAGCTGCTGTTGGGCGGATAATGCACGTGTAGCTATCCGCCATTTTTGATGCTCGCGGATTTTGTTTAAGATGACGGAGTTCGCCCGCGGGAATGGGTGAAAAGCGAACCCTTACAAGGTAAATATTCGGCCTATGTAAGGAGCCTTTTTTTGGCCCTACGTCTCATATATAAATCTATAATTTTTAAATCTAGTTCAGAGTTCAGAGGTTCAGTCAAAAATCAGTCAGTTCATTTTTTTTGTTTGATTCTTTAGTCAGAAGTATTTCTTCTATTATATTTCATTCATCATTTTTATTATTCATCATTCCACTATTAATTACTAATAATTGTTATCCGAATAATTATAAGTTTGTATTTTGAAGTATGTGTGTGTGTGTGTGTGTGTGTGCTAGCGTGCTGCTCAATGGTTGCGAATACCAATCAGTTCTGGCAATACTCGATTGACTGAGAAACAAAAGAAGAATCTCCAGAAACACGATACTCGTAAGACAATCTGTAAAAATAAGCTACTAACTAAGTTTAAGGACGCATTCTTTGTAAGTAACTGTTTCTAACATAAAATATCTTTAGAACTAGAGCACTGGTGAACAGGAATTGGCATTCACCCCAATAAATCCTTTGATTTATTCCTCATTCCTCTTGTAATTTACCTATACTCAAACTTTATTCTCTAATTTTACCATTATTGAAACTTTGAGAAAGAGGAGCCTGCCTGGTTCCGGGTATACTCGGTGTACGCAGAGTGTCCAAAACAGACGTTAATTAATAAAGTTTAACGTTTTGCGTTTCCGAACGTAACAATATATATATATATATATATATTATTAATTTCGAAGAAAAATACATTATATATATATTTTTATTACTAGTCGACATCTACCATTTGCATCAGATTTATGTCCAGGTGGATAATTTCTTGATGATACTCTAATAGCAGGTAAAATTTTTCTTTTAACATTTCTATCTCTGATCGTGATCGTTGCACAAATGATGCAAATCGATATTGTGCAAGGTATTGTTACAAAATAACACATATTGATTATAATTTTCTCTGTTTTGTAATAAAAAATATTTTATATTTTCTCTTTTCTCTCTCTTCACATATTTTATTTTAATTCTATCTGCAAACTTAGAACAAACTATTGACACTATTAAAATCATTAAATAATAATCCAAATTTAATCGATTAATTATTAAACATCGATGTAATATTTTTGTTTTGATTGTTTAACCCGTGGGGAAGAATTTGTACTTTGGGTCGAATTGCTTTAATGAATGCGATGTTAGGGAAATTGCTAGGGCATGCAAAGGCGTGCAGAGCAAGGTTGAAGTGTTGTGCCTTACCTTTTACTACTTGCTGTTTTCCTCATGATCATTAGAATGAAATAAAAGAACAAGCGAAAGTTAATATAGTAGTAAAATAAATTATAATGGAAACACAATTCAGTGATTGAAGATTAGACAAGCGATGCTTAAATCCGGTAGTTACTATAAGAAATAATCGAAACTACCTAAATTCGTTTATCTTCAAATTTATTCTCTTATATTACCCATCAATCTTAACACGTCACTCAATAAATCCCAGGTTTGACACATATATGGCAACATTGTTGACAGACAGAAAAGTACGTGTCAAAATTTCATGGCATTCTAACCGTTAGTTTATAGGTTAAGTCGTTTTAGTGACCCTCGTTCTTTAATTTTCAAGACAATGGACAGAAAGGAATTTCGTGTGTTGATTGAACACTGTTTTTTGATGGGAAAAAATCCTTTTGAAGCAAAACAGTGTCTAAATAAGCATTATGGACAAGCACCGATGATGCTGAACGCTCTGGTTGCCAAAAATCGGCAGTTGGTCCGGAAAATATAGAAAATGTCCATAAAATAGTTTTAAAAGACCGTAAAATGAAGTTGCGTGAAATAGTTGACACCTTGATGATGTCAGAAGGTAGTGTCTTTACAATTTTACATGAAAATTTGGGCAACCGCAAATTGCCTTCGAAGTTCACACCTCACACCGACCAGAAACAATCCGACGCGTCGACGATTCATAGCACTGTTTGGAGTTGTTACAGCGAAATAAAAAGTATTTCTTGTGTTCATATGTGACAATCGATGAAACATAGATCCACCACTACACGCCTGAATCAAAAAGATCATCATCTGAGTAGACAGCAACCGGTAAAGTTCGTCCAAAGCGACCAAAATTTTAAAAGTCAGCTTGCAAGGGTATCGAAAAGTAAGAAGAGCGTTAAAATGAATGTATCACTCTTGAAGGAGATTATGTTGATGAATAAAGTAGAATTTCTAAAAATTTATACGAAATTAATACGAAGTCCGAATACAGTCTTATTAATTAAAATGGAATACAGATTTATTAACGAAAACGGAAATCAGACTTATTATCGAAATTAAATACGGACTTATTAGTAATACTTAATACAGACTAACCGACTAATACCGACTTAATAACTAAAACAGAAATACTAGATTATAAAAAATTATGAATAATCCCCGTCCATTTTCCAAAACGTAGTTTCTTATAGTTACATTGATGCCTACAAGGCTCACCGGTTTACAGAATTAACAAAGAGTATACCTTATGGGGGTAAAGTCTAGACTACTTCAGTTCGACGAATTTCTATGAGTCTGCGTCTATGGGAAGGAGAATTGATCCTTTTTCAAATAGTTATATTTCTTAAAAACGATAATATATACGTAATCTCTAGGATGTTTACATTAGGTTATGCGTATCTATTATTTTTATAACGATGCAGCACTTCTTATTATTATTATTATTAGGGGAATCGTCCTGTTTTATATTAGCTACATAGTTCTCTTTTTAGGCGTTTGTTTTTCCTGTGACGATGATGTCCAGCTTTTATGCCACCTTTTTCGAGGTCTTCCAGGTGATCTCGTTGTCCTTATTTTTTCATTTTCTGCCACCTTTGGCAGCCTACCGTCATCCATCCTATCTACATGGTCTCGCCACTTTCTTCTTCTCCCTCTTATCCATCTTACCACGTCATGGGTCTAAATTCTTTAATTATCTCTTATTATCTGTTTTCTTCTTCTATCTCTTACAAGGGGACCTTACACTGGGATACCATCGGATTTTAACGAGCTTTGGTATATTAGTAGTATACTTTTAGGGTGTTATCGTGGTAAAATATTATCGTCGAATGCCCTGCTAATTTTGAAAAAAATACTTTTAAAATTTTTATTTTGTTTTTATACATATTTATATTATTTTATATTCGGCCGTACAACTAGTGGCGCGTTAGCGTAAGTAGTAGCATTCTCTCTTCTTGTGCCGCTAGTTAGTGTTCGATCGTTCATGGGGGAAGTTTTTTTTAATAATTTTTTTCTATCTTTTTCTAAATTTTTTCTTATATTTATTAATTTTTAAATATATACATTAAAGAAAAAATTATTTATTAGTGAAAAATTACGAATAATAAATTTTTTAACATCTTGCGTAAATAATAAAGGAAAATTGATTACTTGTATTACAGTAAACATTTTATTTTTTAACAGGTATATGAAAATATACGATTGTTATTTGTTTATATTGAAGATTATCTATTCTCTCCATATCAATTATTGTATACAAGTTTTTTTCCTAAGCTTTTTCTCGTAGTATAGTAACACTATATTGTAAGTTATACTCGGCGGATTTGCATTCTACTTCTAAACACCGCTATTCCTCGCATAATATTCCGAACATACGTTCATGTGCAATAGCAAGATCTCCCTCTATAATGTATATTTTCCTAAGTTAATATTATGGTTTTTGTTAGTAGATTTATTTCTACCTTTCATTATAAGCTACTGTATATTCCGAAACAAATAAAGTCTTTAAAAAAAAAAAAAAACTGGTGTGTGTATTTATGTACGCACGTAAGAAGTTATACTTATTTGTCGTACCAAAACGAATATAACCTCAATAACCTCAAAAATAACTTCAAAAAAATAACATAAAAAAATATAATAATAACTATTATTATTTTCATTATTAATTTTCCTTGTTAGTTTTTAAATTTTCCTTGTTTATTTTTTAATTAATGTTATTTTTACTATTATTATTATTATTATTACTTTTATTTTTACATAGAATATAGTTGATAAAGAAACCTGTTTCCCCCTCCCTGCTTGTTTATCGATAATATTCGCTAATGTTAGCTGATTATTTTTCTTTTATTAATGTATTTTTATTCGTTTATTTATTTAATTTTATAAATATATATACATATATAACGTGACCAGATAAAAAGGGAGAGGATTGGAAGTATGAGAAGATAAGCCTAAGAACCCCTTAGCCTAAGAAATCCTTAAGATTTCCTATCTTAAGCACTGGTCCTCCAGCTGTTGGAGGGGGGAAAGGAGACGCAGGGCGGTCCTAGTCCTTTTTCAACGACCCAACATTGGTCATCAACCGTCTTGCTTCCAAACCTAAGTTATACCTTAGAGTGGGAGTATGTCTAAAAGGTTCTCAGAATCTCCCAGTCTAAACCACCACGTGTTATTTGTTTAGAAACAAATGCCCGATCCTTTCTCTTAAGAGGACCTTAACCCACAGGTCTTATAACGCTATAAATCTTTCATCTTTCTTCTGTAAACTAAAATTAGATTATCGTATACCTACCCTAAACTAATATTAATCTTAAAATATTTCTTACAGTAATAAAATTATATCGGGTTACTTGATATAAGCCTTTGGAAAAAAAATATTGAACGAAAAAGGTAACAGGGGCTCTTTCAAGGTTTAGTGACCTTTCTGTAGGTATCAGATGAATTGACTTGCACTTTGACATGATTGTTATTCAATTGCTTTAACGTGTACTCATTTTGATCTATTTCTTTCTATAGTTCAATTAGCAGTACATTGATCTGAGCTTTTATATGTATTAGTGGGGGTTTCGGTTGTAGAGTTTTTCTATCCGTTGTATCCTTCCCTGGAAGTTCTTCTACTTCTTGTAGTTTGCTAAATTGGTTGCTCACTGGTGTTTTGCTATTTGATGGATTGAATTTCCATTTCTTCGTAGCGTCATCTCTAGTGTTAAACTCATCAAAATCCATATACTCTGACGTTGTTTCTAATTTCCGAGATTTCCATCGATTGTTAATAGCATAATTTTTATCATTTTTGATTAAGCTTAGCTTTAAATTTATATTCTGTTCCAGTATGGATTCAAACTTGCTGTTACGGCAAGTTTGTTTATCTCACACTACTACTAACTGCCAAAGTATAGACAGATTAACAACACGGGTATATCTATTTGTTCTTCTAACTTATTATGGCTTCACGTAAACACTTATTATTGTTTCTCGTAAACAGGTCTTATCGCTTCGAGTGCTAAATAGCTAATGCAAGCACGTACGTTAATTATTATTCGTTGAATTAGGTAGTTAACGCATTAAAGAAAATAATTGTTTATTTTCTCCATACAATGAATATTGTATTTAAAATTGTTTTGTTTTTACATTTTTTTTCCTTGCTACAATAAAATTTTTCTTTTTTACCATTATATCAAATATATAACTAAATATAAAAATATATAGCAACGATACTTTTAATATTTTTTTTTCTTTTAATTTTTAATTTAACATTTATGCGCCACTTGTGTTACATTATTTATAATTTTATTTATTTTATACATAAATGAATTTCATATATAGTATTGTAATAATATTTTTATATTAATATAAATTTCTCAATTCCTTAATTTATCAAGAAACAACTCGACATCTCTTTCCAACAAGTATTTTGCCAGGAGGACAAAGTATTGGAATATTGATTATGCTGGCTGTAGGTTCTGCGGATCTCCTATCATATGTATAACCGTCAACCATGTTTGTTGAAAAAATGGTGAACATTAAAAATACGCAAATTATTGAAAGAAAACGCATGTTGATTATTTCCCTAAAAAATTACAAAAAAACAATATTTTGTATTTCAGAAAAAATCATTCACTTGCTTTTTCATCTTTAAAATATTATTAAATTAATCAGTTAATTCTCTCTAAGTCTCTCTAAGTGACGTGAGAAACGTTTAATGAAATCATTTAATTTTCGTTACTAGCATTAAATTATTGCGATACTTACGTAAACTAAAATGGTCCAAAAGAACAGAAAACTCGAAGTTATTCTTTCTATTTTTTTTATAGCGAAATGTTTTATTCTAAATCGATGCAGGTGTGTTGCTCGAATATCTGCTTTTGCACTATTCAAACATCGTATTTATATCTTAGAAAGTACAATATTATTTTATTGTTTAAAGCGTTATCATGCGTTAAAGAAAACGTTAAATTTATTTTTAGAATTTTATGCAGCTCCCATTTTTCATAGCGCGTTTTTTATTTTTTATTATACGAATTTCCTTGAAAATACTAGTTTGATTACCGACACGTGGTAATTTGGATTACCAAATATTAAAATTTTTAATGATTCATCGTTTCTCGCTTCGTTATTTCTATAAACATTATACTTTGTTAAAAAAAATATGTTCCGCAACTGATAAGATTAAAAATGATCTGAATCAAATAATATTTCATTTTCATTTCTCTAATTTTTATTCTCTTAAATTGTTTTACGAAAAACAAAATATCATTCGAAATAATGAAATTATATTTGTTTCAATCAGACAAAAAAAATTTCATATGTAATAGATCATTATGTAATAATAAAAATAATAATAATAAAACACGTAGGGTGGGCGGGTAATAATACCCCCTCAGTAATCCCGTCTTGTCGTAAAAGGCGACTAAAAATGAAACTTTCAAGGAAAGAGATATAGATAATATTAAACATTTAAACTTTCACCAAGTGTACACCTAGTGCAATTTTTCTATATCCGGACGAATGTGATTATTAGTATCTAGATTTTTTCTTTTTCTTCTGCTTTTAATTAAATTTTTTTCCGTAACACTGTATGAAAAACGTTAAATTCAAATACTAACAAACAATAATATATCTATAATATAAATCGCCAATAATTTTTTTGCGTTACGAAATAATCTCAATCGTATAAGTGTTATTTTTAACATTAAAAATTATGCCAAGTTTAAAATTTTACTCGTTTTTTTATTAGCGATGATTCGATACTTTTTAGAACGACCTTGTTTCATTTATTCCACGTGTGTTCAATTTTTTATTTGTTTTCTTTTTTTAATTCAAACTTTAAAATAATTCGGAATTAGTTTTAATCGAATTTAAATCGGAAATTTACTATTATTAAAAAACTTGAGATCCATTGTTGTAAGAGTTAATAGTTTAGTCAAATATTATAAAAAGTAAATATTCAATTAAAAATAATCGACAAATTAATTACTAGAATTTCAAGAATCTGCAGTACCATCAATTTTTATTAAAATATAAAAATGATATATACATATAAATTACAAATTTCGAAGAAAAATATGTAAAATATATATACTTTTATTACTAGTCGACATCTATCATTTACATCAGGTTTTTGTCCAGGTTGATATGTTCTTGTTAATACTCTAATCGCACGTAAAATTTTTCTTTTAACATGTCTATCTCCGATCGTAATCGTTGCACAAATGATGCAAATCGATATTGTGCAAGGTATTGTTACAAAATAACACATATTGATTATAATTTTCTCTGTTTTGTAAGTAAAAAATATTTTATATTTTCTCTTTTCTCTCTCTTCACATATTTTATTTTAATTCTATCTGCGAAGATAGAACAAGTTATTGACACTATTAAAATCATTGAATAATAATCAAAATTTAATCGATTAATTATTAAACATCAATGTAATATTTTTGTTTTGATTGTTTAACCCGAGGGGAAGAATTTGTATTTTGTGTCGAATTGTTTTAATGAATGCGATGTTAGGGGAATTGCTAGGGCATGCAAAGGCTTGCAGAGCAAGGTTGGAATATTGTGTCTTGAGCCTTGTGCATGGGTAGGACATATAGTTACTTTCATTTAGGACAGCTAGATATACAGATCGTTCATGCGTAGAGACAATTACGCCTTCTAGGCTTTTTTGACGTTCCACCAGTTTTTACATCACGTTTTCCTTCCTTTGAAATACTTTCGCCCCTACCGCCTTTTCTTTTATTACTTCTTCTACTCGCTGTTTTCCTCATGATCATTGGAATGAAATAAAAGAACAAGCGAAAGTTAATCTAGTAGTAAAATAAATTATAGTGAAAACACAATTCAGTGGTTGAAGAATAGACAAGCGATTCTTAAATCCGGTATTTACTATAAGAAATAATCGAAACTACTCAAATTGGTTTATCTTCAAATCTATTTTCCTATATTACCGATCAATCAAAACGTGTCACTCAAAAAACTCCAGGTTTGACACATAATTGGCAACATTGTTGACAGACCGACGTGATTTCCAGGTAGCACTAACCTTCAAACAGTACGTTTCAAAATTTCATGGCGTTCATACCGTTACTTTATAGGTTACAGTCGTTTTAGGACCCTAGTTTTGTAATTTTCAAGTTAATTCGAAAAAGGAATTTCGTGTTGATTAAACACTGTTTTTTGATAGGGGATAATATTGTTGGAGCCAAACATGCCTAGATAAGTATCATGGGCGAGCACTGATGATGCTAAACGCTCTGATTGCCAAAAATCGGCAGCTGGTCCAGAAAATATATAAAATGTCCACAAAATAATTTTAAAAGACCGTAAAATGAAGTTGCGTGAAATATCTGACACCATGACGATGTCAGAAGGTAGTGTCTTTACAATTTTACATGAAAATTTAGGCTACAACAATTAGCTACTAAAATAGGCTACTAAAATTTGTAGCTACTACACTACTACAGCCAAAAAAATACGTATCTATATAAAATTTTAAAATTAAAAAATTTTAAATAAAAATTAAGAAATGTAAAAAAAATTTGTATAGCTTAAGGATAGAAAAACTTATAAAAAAATAATTCGACCCACTAAGAATCGAACGTAAATAACCGGCGCGAGAATCAAAGAGGATACTACTTACGCTAACGCGCCACTTGACAAATATTTAATTCTTTTTCCTACAATTTTTATGATTTTGAAGCTCAATGAAAATGCATTACTGTTTTCTTATAACATAATAAAACAAATTAAATTATGTTAGACAAAAAATAAATTCAACGTTTTTAGAATATCCTTCCTGTATATCTTGAATTAATTTTATGCGTAGATATAAAATTCTTCTTCTTTAAATATGTATTCAATTTGATACACAAATAAATTTTTGTGAGACAAAAAATTTATATCAAATAATTATACTAATTAATTTTATGTATCGAGATACGAAATAATTTCATTATTTTTATTCTCGACTAAATAATAATAGTTTCTGTTAAAATTAATTATTGTTTTTCAGTTATTGAAGGTTTACTTTTCTTGACAATAAGTAAAAAAATGGCGTGCCATAAGCATCAAGATACGATTTAAAAACACCGCGCTTATACACCGATATATATAGATATACAGAACGTTGCAAGCACGTACGTCAATTGTTATTCGGTATTAGGTAGTTAAATAATTATAAAACAAAATTTGGATTATTCCAATGCAATGATTATTGTATTTTAAAAATTGGTTTTTTACATTTTTTTCTCTTGCAACAATATAATTTTAATATTTAATATTATATCAAAGTGTATAATTTACAAATTAAAAATATAATAGGAAAAGTACTTTTAATATTTATTTTTTCTTTCAATTTTTAATTTAACATTTATTCTCCACTTATGTTACATTATTTATAATTTTATTAATATTATAAGTTATTAAACCTTAACAACTTCTCTACATTCAAAGTCATGGTCTAGCTTGTATCCTTCAGGACACTTTCGTGTTGGAGGATTAAAGATCGAGCCTTTAGGTTCTGCAGATCTCGAACCAATAGCAAAACCTTGAACCGTGTTTGTTAAAAAAATGGTGAATATTAAAAATACGCAAATTATTGAAAGAAAACGCATGTTGATTATTTCCCTACAAAATTACAAAAAAACAATATTTTTTACTTCAGAAAAAATTATTCACTTGTTGTTTCATCTTTAAAATATTATTAAATTAATCAGTTAATTCTCTCTAAGTCTCTCTAAGTGATGTGAGAAACGTTTAATGAAATCATTTAATTTTCGTTATTAGCATTAAATTATTGCGATACTTACGTGAACTAAGGTGGTCCAAAAGAACAGAAAACTCGAAGTTATTCTTTCTATTTTTTTTATAGCGAAATGTTTTATTCTAAATCGATGCAGTTGAGTTGCTCGAATATCTGCTTTTGCACTATTCAAACATCGTATTTATATCTTAGAAAGTACAATATTAGTTTATTGTTTAGAGCATTATCATGCGTTGAAGAAAACGTTAAATTTAATTTTAGAATTTTACGTGGTTCCAATTTTTCGTAGCACGTTTTTTATTTTTATTATATTTCATTTTTTATTATACGAATTTCCTTGAAAATATTAGTTTGATTACCGACACGTGGTAATTTTGATTACCAAATATTAAAATTTTCAATGATTCATCGTTTTTCGCTTCGTTATTTCTATAAACATTATACTTTGTTAAAAAAAATATGTTCCGCAACTGATAAGATTAAAAATGATCTGAATCAAATAATATTTCATTTTCATTTCTCTAATTTTTATTCTCTTAAATTGTTTTACGAAAAAAAATATCATTCGAAATAATGAAATTACATTTATTTAAATCAGACAAACAAAATTTGATATGTAATAGATCATTATGTAATAATAAAAATAATAATAATAATAACACACGTAGGGTGGGCGGGTATTAATACCCCCTCAGTAATCCCGTCTTGTCGTAAAAGGCGACTAAAAAGAAAACTTTAAGGGAAGAGATATAAATAATATTAAACACTTAAATTTCACCAAGTGTATACTTAGTGCAATTTTTCTATATCCGGACGAATGTGATATTAGTATCTAGATTATTTCTTTTTCTTCTTCTTTTAATAACATTTTTATCTCTTATTTATTTAATCAACATATATATTTATTGATTTTTATTTTTATTTTTTGAAAAACACGTAAAATTCAAATACTAACGAACTTTAATATATCTACAAAATTAATCGCCAATAATTTTTTTGTGTTACGAAATAATCTCAATCGTAAAGTGTTATTTTAACATTAAAAAAATTTTACAAGTTTAAAATTACTCGTTTTTATTAGCGATGATTCGATACTTTTTAGAACGACTTGTTTCATTTATTCCACGTGTGTCTAATTTTTTATTTGTTTTTTTTTTTAATTCAAACTCTAAATTTAAATCGGAATTAGAATTAATCGAATTTTAATCGGAAATATACTATTACAAAACTTGAGATCCATTGTTGTAAGAGTTAATAGTCTAATCAAATATATAAATATAAAAGAAAAATATTCAATTAAAAGTAATATGGAAAAATTAATTGCTAGAATATCAAGAATATGTTGTACCATCAATTTTTATTAAAATATATAAAAATGCTATATATATATATATATTGCGACGTCCCGCCGCGCTTATAATTTCTCGATATTATTTTTATTCTTTTGAATTACCTAATCTTTCTTAATACTTTTCAACACATATCGGGAATACACACGGGTGTGCGACCCGTTTGTCCTCTACGGCGGTACACGAACATTCGAAAAGTTTGGTCTAGTTGTAATCTTGTAATCACATCCGCTGGGCGTTGGAATAAGAAGGGCAGGTGAATGCACAAGACAATACCGGAACCGTTGCCAGGAAGTAAATATAAAACTTACTAATTGTTGCCACTGCGTGAATAACACAAGTGTAACCTCCGCTGTTGTGATTTATTGGAATGCTTGCGAAATTGTGCAAACAAACCTTCACCAGAAAGAAGGGCGGATGAACGCACAAGAAAAAATCGGAACCGTTGCCAAGAAATGAATTTCCTGCGAAAGAAAAAAGCTAGATTACGAGCTGCTGTTGGGCGGATAATGCACGTGTAGCTATCCGCCATTTTTGATGCTCGCAGATTTTTTTAAGATGACGGAGTTCGCCCGCGGGAATAGGTGTAAAGCGAGCCCTTACAAGGTAAATATTCGGCCTATGTAAGGAGCCTTTTTTTGGCCCTACGTCTCATATATAAATCTATAATTTTTTAAATCTAGTTCAGAGATCAGAGGTTCAGTCAAAAATCAGTCAGTTCATTTTTTTTGTTTGATTCTTTAGTCAGAAGTATTTCTTCTATTATATTTCATTCATCATTTTTATTATTGATCATTCCACTATTAATTACTAATAATTGTTATCCGAATAATTGTAAGTTTGTATTTTAAAGTATGTATGTTGTGTGTGTGTGTGTGTGCTAGCGTGCTGCTCAATGGTTGCAAATACCAATCAGTTTTGGCAATACTCGATTGACTGAGAAACAAAAGAAGAATCTCCAGAAACACGATACTCGTAAGACAATCTGTAAAAATAAGCTACTAACTAAGTTTAAGGACGCATTCTTTGTAAGTAACTGTTTCTAACATAAAATATCTTTAGAACTAGAGCACTGGTGAACAGGAATTGGCATTCACCCCTAATAAATCCTTTGATTTATTCCTCATTCCTCTTGTAATTTACCTATACTCAAACTTTACTCTCTAATTTTACCATTATTGAAACTTTGAGAAAGAGGAGCCTGCCTCCCGGCTATACTCGGTGTACGCAGAGTGTCCAAAACAGACGTTAATTAATAAAGTTTAACGTTTTGCGTTTCCGAACGTAACAATATATATATATTATTAATTTCGAAGAAAAATACATTATATATATTTTTATTACTAGTCGACATCTACCATTTGCATCAGATTTATGTCCAGGTGGATAATTTCTTGATGGTACTCTGATAGCAGGTAAAATTTTTCTTTTAACATTTCTATCTCTGATCGTGATCGTTGCACAAATGATGCAAATCGATATTGTGCAAGGTATTGTTACAAAATAACACATATTGATTATAATTTTCTCTGTTTTGTAAATAAAAAATATTTTATATTTTCTCTTTTCTCTCTCTTCACATATTTTATTTTAATTCTATCTGCTAAGATAGAACAAACTATTGACACTATTAAAATCATTAAATAATAATCCAAATTTAATCGATTAATTATTAAACATCGATGTAATATTTTTGTTTTGATTGTTTAACCCGTGGGGAAGAATTTGTACTTTGGGTCGAATTGCTTTAATGAATGCGATGTTAGGGAAATTGCTAGGGCATGCAAAGGCTTGCAGAGCAAGGTTGGAGTGTTGTGCCTTACCTTTTACTACTTGCTGTTTTCCTCATGATCATTAGAATGAAATAAAAGAACAAGCGAAAGTTAATATAGTAGTAAAATAAATTATAATGGAAACACAATTCAGTGATTGAAGATTAGACAAGCGATGCTTAAATCCGGTAGTTACTATAAGAAATAATCGAAACTACCTAAATTCGTTTATCTTCAAATTTATTCTCTTATATTACCCATCAATCTTAACACGTCACTCAATAAATCCCAGGTTTGACACATATATGGCAACATTGTTGACAGACCAACGTGATTTCCGGTTAGCACTAACCTTCAAAAAGTACGTGTCAAAATTTCATGGCATTCTAACCGTTATTTATAGGTTAAGTCGTTTTAGTGACCCCCGTTCTTTAATTTTCAAGACAATGGACAGATAGGAATCTCGTGTGTTGATTGAACACTGTTTTTTGATGGGAAAAAATCCTTTTGAAGCAAAACAGTGTCTAAATAAGCATTATGGACAAGCACCGATGATGCTGAACGCTCTGGTTGCCAAAAATCGGCAGTTGGTCCGGAAAATATAGAAAATGTCCATAAAATAGTTTTAAAAGACCGTAAAATGAAGTTGCGTGAAATAGTTGACACCTTGATGATGTCAGAAGGTAGTGTCTTTACAATTTTACATGAAAATTTGGGCAACCGCAAATTGCCTTCGAAGTTCACACCTCACACCGGACCAGAAACAATCCGACGCGTCGACGATTCATAGCACTGTTTGGAGTTGTTACAGCGAAATAAAAAGTATTTCTTGTGTTCATATGTGACAATCGATGAAACATAGATCCACCACTACACGCCTGAATCAAAAAGATCATCATCTGAGTAGACAGCAACCGGTAAAGTTCGTCCAAAGCGACCAAAATTTTAAAAGTCAGCTTGCAAGGGTATCGAAAAGTAAGAAGAGCGTTAAAATGAATGATCACCTTGAAGGAGAGTATGTTGATGAATAAAGTAGAATTTCTAAAAATTTATACGAAATTAATACGAAGTCCGAATACAGTCTTATTAATTAAAATGGAATACAGATTTATTAACGAAAACGGAAATCAGACTTATTATCGAAATTAAATACGGACTTATTAGTAATACTTAATACAGACTAACCGACTAATACCGACTTAATAACTAAAACAGAAATACTAGATTATAAAAAATTATGAATAATCCCCGTCCATTTTCCAAAACGTAGTTTCTTATTAGTTACATTGATGCCTACAAGGCTCACCGGTTTACAGAATTAACAAAGAGTATACCTTATGGGGGTAAAGTCTAGACTACTTCAGTTCGACGAATTTCTATGAGTCTGCGTCTATGGGAAGGAGAATTGATCCTTTTTCAAATAGTTATATTTCTTAAAAACGATGATATATACGTAATCTCTAGGATATTTACATTAGGTTATGCTTATCTATTATTTTTATAACGATGCAGCACTTCTTCTTATTATTATTATTAGGGGAATTCGTCCTGTTTTATATTAGCTATATAGTTCTCTTTTTAAGGCGTTTGTTGTTCCTGTGACGATGATGTCCAGCTTTTATGCCACCTTTTTCGAGGTCTTCCAGGTGATCTCGTTGTCCTTATTTTTTCATTTTCTGCCACCTTTGGCAGCCTACCGTCATCCATCCTATCTACATGGTCTCGCCACTTTCTTCTTCTCCCTCTTATCCATCTTACCACGTCATGGGTCTCAAATTCTTTAATTATCTCTTATTATCTGTTTTCTTCTTCTATCTCTTACAAGGGGACCTTAACTGGGATACCATCGGATTTTAACGAGCTTTGGTATATTAGTAGTATACTTTTAGGGTGTTATCGTGGTAAAATATTATCGTCGAATGCCCTGCTAATTTTGAAAAAATACTTTTAAAATTTTTATTTTGTTTTTATACATATTTATATTATTTTATATTCGGCCGTACAACTAGTGGCGCGTTAGCGTAAGTAGTAGCATTCTCTCTTCTTGTGCCGCTAGTTAGTGTTCGATCGTTCATGGGGGAAGTTTTTTTAATAATTTTTTTCTATCTTTTTCTAAATTTTTTCTTTAATGTATTAATTTTTAAATATATACATTAATGAAAAAATTATTTATTAGTGAAAAATTACGAATAATAAATTTTTTAACATCTTGCGTAAATAATAAAGGAAAATTGATTACTTGTATTACAGTAAACATTTTATTTTTTAACAGGTATATGAAAATATACGATTGTTATTTGTTAGTATATTGAAGATTAATCTATTCTCACCATATCAATTATTGTATACAAGTTTTTTTCCTAAGCTTTTTCTCGTAGTATAGTAACACTATATTGTAAGTTATACTCGGCGGATTTGCATTCTACTTCTAAACACCGCTATTCCTCGCATAATATTCCGAACATACGTTCATGTGCAATAGCAAGATCTCCCTCTATAATGTATATTTTCCTAAGTTAATATTATGGTTTTTGTTAGTAGATTTATTTCTACCTTTCATTATAAGCTACTGTATATTCCCCGAAACAAATAAAGTCTTTAAAAAAAAAAAAAAAACTGTGTGTGTATTTATGTACGCACGTAAGAAGTTATACTTATTTGTCGTACCAAAACGAATATAACCTCAATAACCTCAAAAATAACTTCAAAAAAATAACATAAAAAAAAATAATAATAACTATTATTATTTTCAGTATTAATTTTCCTTGTTAGTTTTTAAATTTTCCTTGTTTATTTTTTAATTAATGCTATTTTTACTATTATTATTATTATTATTACTTTTATTTTTACATAGAATATAGTTGATAAAGAAACCTGTTTCCCCCTCCCTGCTTGTTTATCGATAATATTCGCTAATGTTAGCTGATTATTTTTCTTTTATTAATGTATTTTTATTCGTTTATTTATTTAATTTTATAAATATATATATATATAGCGTGACCAGGTAAAAAAGGAGAGGATTGGAAGTATGAGAAGATAAGCCTAAGAACCCCTTAGCCTAAGAAATTCTTAAGATTTCCTATCTTAAGCACTGGTCCTCCAGCTGTTGGAGGGGGAAAAGGAGACGCAGGGCGGTCCTAGTCCTTTTTCAACGACCCAACATTGGTCATCAACCGTCTTGCTTCCAAACCTAAGTTATACCTTAGAGTGGGAGTATGTCTAAAAGGTTCTCAGAATCTCCCAGTCTAAACCACCACGTGTTATTTGTTTAGAAACAAATGCCCGATCCTTTCTCTTAAGAGGGCCTTAAGCCACAGGTCTTATAACGCTATAAATCTTTCATCTTTCTTCTGTAAATTAAAATTAGATTATCGTATACCTACCCTAAACTAATATTAAATCTTAAAATATTTCTTACAGTAATAAAATTATATCGGGTTGCTTGATATAAGCCTTTGGCAAAAGAAATATTGAACGAAAAAGGTAACAGGGGCTCTTTCAGAGGTTTAGTGACCTTTCTGTAGGTATCAGATGAATTGACTTGCACATTGACATGATTGTTATTCAATTGCTTTAACGTGTACTCATTTTGATCTATTTCTTTCTATAGTTCAATTAGCAGTACATTGATCTGAGCTTTTATATGTATTAGTGGGGGTTTCGGTTGTAGAGTTTTTCTATCCGTTGTATCCTTCCCTGGAAGTTCTTCTACTTTTTGTAGATTGCTAAATTGATTGCTCACTGGTGTTTTGCTATTTGATGGATTGAATTTCCATTTCTTCGTAGCGTCATCTCTAGTGTTAAACTCATCAAAATCCATATACTCTGACGTTGTTTCTAATTTCCGAGATTTCCATCGATTGTTAATAGCATAATTTTTATCATTTTTGATTAAGCTTAGCTTTAAATTTATATTCTGTTCCAGTATGGATTCAAACTTGCTGTTACGGCAAGTTTGTTTATCTCACACTACTACTAACTGCCAAAGTATAGACAGATTAACAACACGGGTATATCTATTTGTTCTTCTAACTTATTATGGCTTCACGTAAACACTTATTATTGTTTCTCGTAAACAGGTCTTATCGCTTCGAGTGCTAAATAGTGTAAACGTCTCATGCAGGTTCGTGCACATTGGCGCCTGCACTAGTGTGAGTGCGTGCGGATGTTTACTTAGGATATCGTTATTCTTAAGATTAAGTGTGAGGAACAGAGGCTGTATGCGTCACCCGTGGAGGGAGGCCGATGCTTCGTTGTTCGACGGAAAAGTAAAAAGGGAGTCGGACAATACGGGTGGTGGTAGGAGGTAGCAGTGAGTTAATCTTACGTTCTTATGTGTTGAGTAGTAGGAAGTAGCAGTTAGTTAATCTTATGTTCTTATGTGTTTGGGAGTTTACAAATTTCAGAAGTGGGATGTTTACAAATTTCAGAAGTGGGATTCAAACTCGCTAAATTAGAAATTCGCGATTCACGCGTGTGTTATGAAAAGTGGGATAAGATTCACGTTCAGTTTCGAGTTAAGACTTAAGGTCAAGTTTAAGATCCTCTAAGTTTTATGGACGTTCGGTAATTTTACGATTTATTGTGTTACGCGTCGTGTGTGAATTAGAGGTCTGTTAGTGAATTCGGGATCAAAGGATACTGGACGAAAACATTAAGATGAGTACACTGAAAGTGAACCAGCTTAAGGACATGCTCAGTGCAAAGAATTTAAGTACGACCGGAAATAAGACCGAGTTGGTTAAGCGGTTATTAGAGGCAGGAACGCCTGCTGCAGATTTATGTTTAACGTCGGGAGGCACTTGTGAAGAATCGGACGAGCAGACCGAAGTCATGTCGGTACAAGGTTTGAATTACGTACCACCCCCTAACCCCGCATCTACGGAAATGGAATTGTTACGGCGGGCACGGGATTTAGCTGAGCGAGAAGCTGATCTCTTACGTAGGGAGTTGGAATTTTTAAGAAGGACGCCTCAGTCAGTGATAAGTGAAACGGAAAGATCCAGGGTGAAGAAGTGGCAAGATATTAAGGAGTTAATCGGTGAATTCGACGGCAGTGATATCGAATTCGACCGATGGGAGAAGCAGGTCAAAGGACTGCTTGCCAGTTACGATCTGGGTGCACCTAGTTCTAAGGCCCTAGTTTGTAGCCGACTAAGAGGAAAGGCCTTAAAATGGTGTCACTCGCGAGTGGATTGCGTTGATTTGAGTAGCAACGACCTTTTGCGCGAGCTTAGGAAGATGTTTGGGCAGCAAGTTGATCCCCTAATTTTACGACGCAAACTCGAGGCGAGAGTGTGGAAGCCTACCGAGAGTTTTACGGATTATGTGCATGACAAGGTGACATTAGCTAATCGCATCCCGATTGATGAAAAAGAAATAATTAGCTACGTGATCGACGGTATCCCAAGCCAGGAGTTACGCACTCAGGCCAAGGTGCAATGTTATGCATCGTTGGAATCTATGATAACAGCATTCGCAAGTGTGTCGGCACCGAGGGAGACGCTTCATCGGCGGCCGACGGGAGAAGGAAAAAGAAAACCGATCGACCATAGGGGGCCGTCGGAGGAAAATTATGCCGGATGCTTCAACTGTGGAGAGACAGGACATTTTGCGAGGAACTGCCCCCGTCCGAAGAGGGAAAGAGGCAGCTGCTACAAGTGCGGTAAACATGGACATCTTAGACCAGAATGCCCGGAGAAGGGTGGCGAAGTCCACAGCGTCACCAGGAACGTGACCACCGATGACGACTACATCAGGAAGATAACTTATGATGTCGATTCAGGCAATATACACTACATCTTAGTTTTAGACACCTTATTGGATTCCGGCAGTCCCGTGAGTTTCATAAAGAAAGGGTTAGTGATGGGACCGATCAACTCTGCGCCGGAACTCGGAAGTGAATATTATGGTATTAATCATAGTCGTCTGCAAGTACACGGCTCGATACAATTTAGTTTAAAATTAGATGACGGCGAAAGGGTTGACACTCGTCTGTTGGTAGTACCGGATACTACAATGATGAACTCCGTTATTTTAGGTCGCGACGCATTAAAAAGATGTGGATTAGTTTTTAGCAGAAAAGATAAGCGCTCCGAGGAAGAGGTAGTGATAGATCAGGTTATGAATATAGAAATAGATGATTCCACCGATAATCAAATTACCGAATTAGACATTAATCCCAAAATCGCGGTGGAAAAACAAAATGAATTAAAGGAAATCTTAAAGGTAAATTACTTAGATGCACCTCGTCCGGAAAAGCCTAGAATAAGCATGGAGCCGAAATTAACATTACAAGAGCATAAGCCATTTCATTTATCTCTCCGTCGCTTATCGTTTGCCGGGAAAAACCAAGTTCGAGAAATAATAGGAGATTTACTAGAAAGGGGGATAATTCGACCGAGCGAATCGGATTACGCGTCCCCTATTGTGTTAGTCAAAAAGAAAAACGGTAAGAATAGGATGTGCGTCGATTACCGCGCGTTAAATAAAGTCACAATAAGCGAACGCGATTTAAAAGCAATTAGGAATAAGGCAGAAGATAGAATGGCTGAGAAGCAAAATTATAACAAGAGGTATTATGATAAACGCCATCATAAGATACGGTCAGAATTTAATGTCGGTGATTATGTGGTGGTAAGGAATTTTGATAGCACTGTAGGGATTGGAAAAAAACTGATACCAAAATTTAGGGGTCCGTACGAGGTTATAAAGAAATTACGAAACGATAGATATGTAGTTGCCGATATAAGAGGCTTCCAAATATCTCAAAGACCGTATCAGGGAACATGGGAATATTGTAACATGCGTCCCTGGCGAGGAACGGAACGGGCCAAGGAATAAATATTATTTTAGTTATTGATTAGATCGAAAAGAAAAAAAAAAAAAAAGGAAAAAGAAATATTGTATCCGAGTGATTTTATTTCTTATGTATGCGTTTATTTAATCTTTAGACCCTTTTATATCAGCATTTTTAGGACGTTTTATACTAGCCTTGCGCTTGTGTTTATTTTGTGATTGTATTTCTTATGTATGGATTATCTTATATTTTTATTCTTTCAGATTATTACTTTTATTTATGTATTAATTTTTGATTGTATTCTTATGTTTATATTCATGTACTTCTTATGTATGTATTAACCTTATGTTCATGTTCATTTTACGTTGCGCCTTTATGTATGTGTGATGGTCTAGTGACCGAGGGCGGTCACCGTCAGGACTGGCCGATTGTAAACGTCTCATGCAGGTTCGTGCACATTGGCGCCTGCACTAGTGTGAGTGCGTGCGGATGTTTACTTAGGATATCGTTATTCTTAAGATTAAGTGTGAGGAACAGAGGCTGTATGCGTCACCCGTGGAGGGAGGCCGATGTTTCGTTGTTCGACGGAAAAGTAAAAAAGGGAGTCGGACAATACGGGTGGTGGTAGGAGGTAGCAGTGAGTTAATCTTACGTTCTTATGTGTTGAGTAGTAGGAAGTAGCAGTTAGTTAATCTTATGTTCTTATGTGTTGGGGAGTTTACAATAGCTAATGCAAGCACGTACGTTAATTATTATTCGTTGAATTAGGTAGTTAACGCATTAAAGAAAATAATTGTTTATTTTCTCCATACAATGAATATTGTATTTAAAATTGTTTTGTTTTTACATTTTTTTTCCTTGCTACAATAAAATTTTTCTTTTTTACCATTATATCCAAATATATAACTTAAATATAAAAAATATAATAGCAACGATACTTTTAATATTTTTTTTTCCTTTTAATTTTTAATTTAACATTTATGCGCCACTTGTGTTACATTATTTATAATTTTATTTATTTTATACATAAATGAATTTCATATATAGTATTGTAATAATATTTTTATATTAATATAAATTTCTCAATTCCTTAATTTATCAAGCAACAACTCGACATCTCTTTCCAACAAGTATTTTGCCAGGAGGACAAAGTATTGGAATACTGATTATGCTGGCTGTAGGTTCTGCGGATCTCCTACCATATGTATAACCGTCAACCATGTTTGTTGAAAAAATGGTGAATATTAAAAATACGCAAATTATTGAAAGAAAACGCATGTTGATTATTTCCCTAAAAAATTACAAAAAAACAATATTTTGTATTTCAGAAAAAATCATTCACTTGCTTTTTCATCTTTAAAATATTATTAAATTAATCAGTTAATTCTCTCTAAGTCTCTCTAAGTGACGTGAGAAACGTTTAATGAAATCATTTAATTTTCGTTACTAGCATTAAATTATTGCGATACTTACGTAAACTAAGATGGTCCAAAAGAACAGAAAACTCGAAGTTATTCTTTCTATTTTTTTTATAGCGAAATGTTTTATTCTAAATCGATGCAGGTGTGTTGCTCGAATATCTGATTTTGCACTATTCAAACATCGTATTTATATCTTAGAAAGTACAATATTATTTTATTGTTTAAAGCGTTATCATGCGTTAAAGAAAACGTTAAATTTATTTTTAGAATTTTATGCAGCTCCCATTTTTCATAGCGCGTTTTTTATTTTTTATTATACGAATTTCCTTGAAAATACTAGTTTGATTACCGACACGTGGTAATTTTGATTACCAAATATTAAAATTTTCTATGATTCATCGTTTTTCGCTTCGTTATTTCTACAAACATTATACTTTGTTAAAAAAAAATATGTTCCGCAACTGATAAGATTAAAAATGATCTGAATCAAATAATATTTCATTTTCATTTCTCTAATTTTTATTCTCTTAAATTGTTTTACGAAAAACAAAATATCATTCGAAATAATGAAATTACATTTGTTTCAATCAGACAAAAAAAATTTGATATTTAATAGATCATTATGTAATAATAAAAATAATAATAATAAAACACGTAGGGTGGGCGGGTAATAATACCCCCTCAGAAATCCCGTCTTGTCGTAAAAGGCGACTAAAAATGAAACTTTCAAGGAAAGAGATATAAATAATATTAAACATTTAAACTTTCACCAAGTGTACACCTAGTGCAATTTTTCTATATCCGGACGAATGTGATTATTAGTATCTAGATTATTTCTTTTTCTTCTTCTTTAAATTAAATTTTTGTCCGTAACACTGTATGAAAAACGTTAAATTCAAATACTAACAAACTATAATATATCTACAAAATTAATCGCCAATAATTTTTTTGCGGTTCGAAATAATCTCAATCGTAAAAGTGTTATTTTTAACATTAAAAATTATGCCAAGTTTAAAATTTTACTCGTTTTTTATTAGCGATGATTCGATACTTTTTAGAACGACCTTGTTTCATTTATTCCACGTGTGTTCAATTTTTTATTTGTTTTCTTTTTTTAATTCAAACTTTAAAATAATTCGGAATTAGTTTTAATCGAATTTAAATCGGAAATTTACTATTATTAAAAAACTTGAGATCCATTGTTGTAAGAGTTAATAGTTTAGTCAAATATTATAAAAAGTAAATATTCAATTAAAATAATCGACAAATTAATTACTAGAATTTCAAGAATCTGCTGTACCATCAATTTTTATTAAAATATAAAAATGATATATACATATAAATTACAAATTTCGAAGAAAAATATGTAAAATATATATACTTTTATTACTAGTCGACATCTATCATTTACATCAGGTTTTTGTCCAGGTTGATATGTTCTTGTTAATACTCTAATCGCACGTAAAATTTTTCTTTTAACATGTCTATCTCCGATCGTAATCGTTGCACAAATGATGCAAATCGATATTGTGCAAGGTATTGTTACAAAATAACACATATTGATTATAATTTTCTCTGTTTTGTAAGTAAAAAATATTTTATATTTTCTCTTTTTCTCTCTTCACATATTTTATTTTAATTCTATCTGCGAAGATAGAACAAGTTATTGACACTATTAAAATCATTGAATAATAATCAAAATTTAATCGATTAATTATTAAACATCAATGTAATATTTTTGTTTTGATTGTTTAACCCGAGGGAAAGAATTTGTATTTTGTGTCGAATTGTTTAATGAATGCGATGTTAGGGGAATTGCTAGGGCATGCAAAGGCTTGCAGAGCAAGGTTGGAGTATTGTGTCTTGAGCCTTATGCATGGGTAGGACGCATAATTACTTTCAATTAGGACAGCTACATATACAGATCGTTTATGCGTAGATACAGTTACGCCTTCTAGGCTTTTGTGACGTTCCACCACTTTTTACATCACGTTTTTCTTCCTTTGAGATACTTTCGCCCCTACCGCCTTATCTTTTATTACTTCTTCTTCTCGCTGTTTTCCTCAAGATCATTAGAATGAAATAAAAGAACAAGCGAAAGTTAATATAGTAGTAAAATAAATTATAATAAAAACACAATTCAGTGGTGTAAGAATAGACAAGCGATGCTTAAATCCGGTAGTTACTATACGAAATAATCGAAACTACCTAAATTCGTTTATCTTCAAATTTATTTTCTTATATTACCCATCAATCTTAACACGTTACTCAATAAATCCCCGGTTTGACACATATATGGCAACATTGTTGACAGACCCACGTGTTTTCCTGGTCGCGCTTACCTTCAAGCAAAAATTTCAGAAAGTCTTTTTTACATTTTATTCCCTTGCTACAATAAAATTTTTCTTTTTTAACATTATATCCAAATGTATAATTTACAAATTACTAATATAATAGCTAAGATACTTTTAATATTTTTTTTCTCTTTTAATTTTTAATTTAACACTTATTCTCCCCTAATGTTACAATATTTATATTTTTCATTATATTTTACATAAATGAATTTGACATATAATATATATTGGAATAATATTTTTATATTAACATTTATTTTTGATTCTCTAATTTATCCAATAACTTTTCGACATCTAAAGAAATGATCAGGTTTATATCCTTTACGACCCTTTCGATGTGGCATAATAAATATCTGGCATTTCAGTTGTGCAGAGCACGATCCTATTGCATAACCTTGAACCGTTTTTGTTGACAAGATGATGCACATTAAAATTACGCAAATTATTGAGAGCTGTTGGTAATAGGAGTAATAGTACACACGACGTTACTCGTGCTTCGCTCTGCGATTGGCCAACTCCGTATTAATTTGTATTAGCACTCCCTTCTGACGCCTTCTATGTTCTGTTACGTGGTTACATTTCGTCTGTTCCCACTCTAATACCGTCCGTCGCCGTAGCAACACGTTGTGCAGAGAAAAATGCAGATCCCGAAAAGCAAACGAACCGCTGGAAGCGAACGGCACGGAGAGCGTGTATTGTGCGCGGTTGCCAAATCACAGAATATTAGTTTTTAAACAATAAGTGAATTAATAAAAAAAAAATCGGTACCACAATATAGGTATTAAACGACTCGGAATTTCATGAATCGGATAAATACACTATCGTGTGGTGAACTTTTTTTTCAACAAAATTTCTATTTTTATAAGCAATAAGATAACTAATGAAAAAAAATTTTAAATAAACAACAGTGGTATCAAACTACTCGAAATTTCATGAATCGGATAAATACACTATCGTGTGGTGAACTATTTTTCAAAAAATATTAATATTTTTTATAAACGAGTTAATTAATGAAGAAAAATTTATGAAACCCATCCAGGTATTCACGTATAGAAGAATCTTGATTTTAAATATTGCATATTTTATTTTGGCAGTAATCACGTGACGTGAAGGACAACAGGGCTTAAAAGAGTAATCATAATAGTTTCAGGTATAGTTTTAAAACTGTACACGTTACAAAATCCGGACCGGTGTACGCGTGAATATCGGGCTGAAGGAAAAAGGTGAAGAAAAATAAAAACTAAGACCACTAATAAACACTCGCTGGAGCGCCAAATTTGAAAAATAATTTTAATGTATAAAAAGAAATAAATAATTTTAATGCATGCAATTGTATAACAAATAATGTTTTAAAGCTTTATTCTCAAAATTGGCTGGGCATTTGACGAAAATATTTTACCACAATAACACCTTAAAAGTATACTACTAATATACCAAAGCTCGTTAAAATCCGTTGGTATCCCAGTGTAAGGTCCCCTTGTGAGACCTGTAGAAAAATAACGGGAATATTGAAATCATCTAACGCTAGTTTTCATACATGTGGGATTGGAATAAATATAGAAACAAGAGGCGTTGAAATATGAATATTCAAGAATAATCGAGAATCAGGAAAAAGTTGTTTTTCGGTTAGGTATAGGTATAAGAATTGTTTTCCTTTATTATTGTAGTATGAAGGGAATGAGAGAGTATGTGTATGTATGTATTTAGCGTGGATGCGGGGAAGACAAAAGGAAGAAAGGATATAAGGTGAGAGAATGGGCAGAGGAGTACGAGTTGGACGAGTGTAATCTGAGTATATTGATGAGTTTAATGAGTATGAGTTTGATGAGTTTGACGAATGTATTAACGAGTGTAAAGAGTATCGACGAGTGTAAGAGTTGAAAAAGTAAAGTAAGAGTTTAAAGAGTAGAGTAACAATATCAGAGTAAAGAGTAAATTAGAGTATCAGTAAGTTAAAAAACTATTTCAAAACAAATCAACAATCGTTTTATGTTGTTTTACAAAACGTACATCACTCTATTGATCTGAAAGACCTTAAAGATGAATTTCAAAAGCTTAGGCATGAGATCGTAAACATAAACAAAATTAGACACAGAGTTACTCATAACCAACTTTCAATTTTCTATATTCACTTAAAGCAAAAATCAAATAAAAATACAATAGATAATATAAATCGTCTAAATAATATTATCGTTAAACATTCTTTTTTATTAATAGAAGAAAATACAATCAATTCTCAGCAAGCATTATGAGTAATTTATGCTGACGTAATGCATTAACAATAATGGCAAGAGATGATAAAATGGTAAATGTAAACATACAAAATTCTATCAGCATAACAAGATAATTGATAAGCCAAATCTTGTTTCTACATCAGAAGGGTAGAACCTTCTTAACCTAAGTACTAAACCAGTATTTTCTAACAAATATGTTGCTAGAGGATTTCGATATTTGTCTAAACGGAAGTTGTAGTGTTCACTGATATTTGCAATGTCTTCTTTTACTGTAAAAATTCTTAAGTCCTTGTAAATTCTTTCATTTGTTTTAACCATAAGACATTGCAAATATTCCGCAGGGTTTTTGACTAAAATCTGTGAAGAATTTCAATATTTGAGTTACCAGAGGTTCCCTACAGTTGAATTCCGTGTCAGTCTGTTTTCCAGTACCTTAACTAAATATTTGACTAAATCTTTAGTTTGTAAAACTGCTTAATTTCTGGTCACAGGAGGACATGTGCGCTTACGCAGCGTTAAGGTTACACGTACTAATTTATTTTCATTAATGTTGATTCGCCACTTTTGGCATAATTTTTCTAGCACGTGCAGATGACGTTGAAGGATTTCAATCCCGTTTTGAGGATAGTCATCTGATGCTAACAAAGCTGTGTCGTCCACAAATGAAGCCGTTGTTATCTCATCTGAGTTAGTTAAATCTGCCTTGTAAATTACGTATAATAATAGTTTTAGTACACTGATTTATGGGATACCGGATAGGATTGGAAAAAGTGTGGTGAAGTAATTTAGGTACCTTAGGACGAATTTTTTGTCAGTGAAGTAAGATTTGAGGATTATGTAGAAAGGATACAGCAGCGTTTACTTGAGTTTATACAATAGTCCAGTGTATCACATTATATCGAAAGCTTGTCCAAAGTCCAGTAATATTGTTAAACAGTATTTTTTCTGTTTAAGATTTCGTGATATATTACGAATTAGACGATGACTTTGCTCGATTATTCAAAGCCATTTTCGAAACCCGAAATGATGCTTACAGAATGTCGGGGTACTTAATACTTTAAAGAAACAATTAATTAGCATTTTGTCAAACAATTTGTAAAATGATGATAAAAACCTGATAGGACAATATAAGGTAACTACATGTACTAACTTATAAACAGTTTTTATCTAAATATCATAATTATATTGTGCATTCACTTTGTACAAAATTTAAATAAATAACAATATTATTCTCGAAAAATATATCATTTTTTTTTCGTCTAATTGTTAGAAACATTTGTTGAAAACAAAAAAAATGTTCATGTCTTTAATATAAAAATAATATCTTAATTGTGTGTAATTGTTGTCCAAAAAAAGATGTTTGAAATTTATCGATAACGTGCAGGAATATTCTTTAACGATAGAAACACAGCTTTTTTGCTTACTTAAACTTCTTTTAACCTTTGCTAGTGTAATATTTTCAATGGAATTTCCTTGTTCTTAAATAGCTGATGATAAAACCTTACTGGTTAAGAACTTTTCTTGTTCTCGTAGAAAATGTTATAAAAATGTGATATTCTTTGCTTTTCTTCTTCTTCGTGAATTATTGAAGACTACTACACTAATTGCGATATTTTTTTTGCTTATTCTTTTTTATTTGTTTATTGTTTAAAGTCCTGTAGTAAACTTAGGCTTTCTTGTTTACTTTGCAAAACAAACATTTTTTTTCCAGTGCAACACCCACTACTACCGCTTCCTCGAATGATAATCTAGGAGATCTAATTAAATGAGTTCTTATATCAACGTTACGTATTCCATTACGAAACTTTTCCGATAATCTTTCTTCTAAGTGACTTGTAAAGTTGCACTTATTATATATTTTCCGTAAGTTATCAGCATATTTCCCTATCGTTTCTTGTTCATACTGATTTCGACACATAAAACGTTTCTTGTGCACATCATTTTCATAGGACGAATTAAAAAAATGAAGATAATAGCTTATAATATCTTCGTATGAAAGTTCGGAGAATTTTTCAAAAAAAAAAGTCTGCTTAACACTATTATGGACATCATTATCTACCATTTCATTGAAGAATTTAATCATTTTCCTTTCTGGTACCCCAACAACATCCGCTACATACTCAAATCTATTTAACCATTCATAAAATACTTCTTTGTGCTCTAAATTATAAACATGAATCATAGAAAGAGCTGAATTTAGATAATCAGATATATTATTTATTTTGTTAAATTCAATAGCTTTTGCTACCATCTCATCGAATGATAATCCAGGTGTTTTACTTAAATGATTTCTTATATCATCGTCGCGGATTCCATTAAGGAATTGTTCGCATAATATTTTTTCTAATTGATCCTCATAATTGCACTTCGTATACATTTTTCGTAAACTATCAGCATAATTTTCTATCGTTTCTTGTTCATACTGATTTCGACACATAAAACGTTTCTTGTGCACATCATTTTCATAGGACGAATTAAAAAAATGAAGATAATAGCTTATAATATCTTCGTATGAAAGTTCGGAGAATTTTTCAAAAAAAAAAGTCTGCTTAACACTATTATGGACATCATTATCTACCATTTCATTGAAGAATTTAATCATTTTCCCTTCTGGTACCCCAACAACATCCGCTACATACTCAAATCTATTTAACCATTCATAAAATACTTCTTTGTGCTCTAAATTATAAACATGAATCATAGAAAGAGCTGAATTTAGATAATCAGATATATTATTTATTTTGTTAAATTCAATAGCTTTTGCTACCATCTCATCGAATGATAATCCAGGTGTTTTACTTAAATGATTTCTTATATCATCGTCGCGGATTCCATTAAGGAATTGTTCGCATAATATTTTTTCTAATTGATCCTCATAATTGCACTTCGTATACATTTTTCGTAAACTATCAGCATAATTTTCTATCGTTTCTTGTTCATACTGATTTCGACACATAAAACGTTTCTCGTGTACATTATTTTCATAGGGAGAATAAAAAAAACGGAGATAATAGCTTGTAATATCTTCGTATGAAAGTTCGGAGAATTTTACTGAAAAAAAAGTCTGCTTAACTTTATTTTGGACATCATTATCTACCATTTCGTTGAAAAATTTAACCTTTTTCTCATCTGGTACCCTGACAATATTCATAACATATTCAAGTTTATTTAACCACATATAAAATATATCTTTCTTTTCTTGATTGTAGATATTAATCATAGGGAGAGCTAAATTTACATAATCAATTACTCCATTAGATTTTTCAAATGCAATGGCTTCTACTACCGTCTCATCGAACGATAAACCAGGTGTTTTACTTAAATGATTTCTTATATCATCGTCGCGGATTCCATTAAGAAATCGTTCGCATAATATGTTTTCTAAGCGATCCGGATAATTGCACTTCTTATATATTTTTCGTAAGCTATCAGCATAATTTTCTATCGTTTCTTTTTCATATTGATTTCGACACGTAAATCGACTTTTTTGTAAATCGGTTTCATTGGATGAAGCAAAAAAACACAGGTAATGATATATTATATCTTCGTATGCAAGTTCAGAGTAGTTGAAAGAAGGGAACGCATGCTTGACACCCGTATGGACATCATCATCCACCATTGTGTTGAACAATTCAACCATTTTATTATTTGGTACTTCTAACGTATGTGCTACATACTCAAATTTATTTACCCATGTAGAAAAAATTTCTTCTCCCTGTAGTTTAAAAATATTCATTATTGAAAGAGCTTTATTTCGATAATAAGATATTTGATTAATTTCGGGTAATAAATCCTCATTGTTCATTGTTTTCAAATAAGAGAAAGCTTTTTATCACTAATTGCTCGGAAATGGATAAACTTTTGAAAATTCTTCGTTCAGTCTTTTTTTCGCTTTCTCCACTAACTTCAATACACTTTATACACTTTTCATAAAGTAAATGAAAATAATTATTTCTTAGAAACACGTATATGTTTTATATTTTCTATTATATTATTTACATTTATATATAAGTATAGGATCTAAGTAGTGTAATGTTTATCAATATAATTTATAAAAAAAGAATTAAAAATTTGTGATGAGAATAAACGTACTAATATTCAATTTATATCTTAACGGTTTAATGTATGCTTAACGACTAACTATTTAAATCTTATTGCTTTTAGAGATAGAAGCTAAACGGGGAATTTATTCAGCGTCCTACATTAGTCTTTGGTAGAGATAATAATAATAACGGACAATAATCATAATAAACATTTCTTGAATATTGAAAACTCGAACGTTAATAAAGTTTATAATTACATTATTATTATGCCGATGTTGTATTTCATAGATTCTTATAGATTTAAAGCCAAAAGTAAAAAAAAACTGTGTACGTAAGAAGTTATACTTCTTTGGCGTATCAAAACGAATATAACCTCAATAACCTCAAAAATAACTTCAAAAAATAACTTAAAAAAAATAATAATAATAATAATTATTATTATTATTATAATCATTATTGTAAACATCCCACTTCTGAAATTTGTAAACTCCCAAACACATAAGAACATAAGACTAACTAACTCATAAGAACATAAGAACATAAGATTAACTAACTTCTACTTCCTACCACCCATATTGTCCGACTGCCATTTTATACTTTTCCGTCGAACAACGAAGCATCGGCCTCCCTCCACGGGTGACGCATACAGCCTCTGTTCCTCACACTTAATCTTAAGAACACCGATATGCTAAATAAACATCCGCACGCACACCGGTGCAGGCGCCAACGTGCACGAACCTGCATGAGACGTTTACATTATTATTTTTTCTCGTTACTTTTTATTTTCCATGTTTATATTTTAATTAATGTTATTATTATTATATCATTATTATTATTATTATTAATTTTCTTTTTACATAGAATATAGTTGATAAAGAAACCTGTTTCCCCCTCCGTGCTTGATGATCGATAACATTCGCTAATGTAAGCCGATTATTTTTCTTTGATTATTATACTTTTATTCATTTATTTATTTATTTAATTTTATAAATATATATTAGGAGTACAAATAACTTTCCGCAGTTTTTTGTCAAAAAAAAATATTTATTGTGTAAACTCCCAAACACATAATAACATAAGACTAACTAACTCATAAGAACATAAGAACATAAGATTGACTAACTGCTACCTCCCACTACTCAGTACATAAGAACATAAGATTAACTAACTTCCTACTTCTTCCTTCTTCCACCCGTATTGTCCGACTGCCCTTTCATACTTTTCCGTCGAACAACGGAACATCGGCCCCCCTCCATGGGTGACGCATACAGCCTCTGTTCCTCACACTTAATCTTAAGAACGCCGATATCCTAAATAAACATCCGCACGCACACCGGTGCAGGCGCCAAAGTGCACGAACCTGCATGAGACGTTTACAATTGTGACAGAACGGTAGTTTAAATTTAATCGAAGTATTGTCCATCATTAGCAACTACTTTTTCCCATCTTTCAGGCAGAGTTCAAATTCCATGTCTGAAGAACTCCTTATTTTTTGAGGCTATCCACGAATCAACCCAATTTTTGGTATCATCGTATGATGTGAACCGCTGCTCCGACAGAGCATGTGCCATTGACCGGAACAGATGATAGTCGGACGTCGCAATGTCTGGTGAATACAACGTGTGGGGTAGTACTTCCCAATCAAGTGTTTTCAAATAGTTTTTCACCGAAACCGCTACATGCGGACGAGCATTATCATGTAGAAGAATAATTTTGTCGTGTCTGAAGTAGTATTGAGGGCGTTTTTCCTTTAGAGCTCGGCTCAATCTCATCAATTGTGTTCGGTAGAGAGTTCCAGTGATTGTTTCGCTTGGATTAAGCAACTCGTAATACACCACACCTAGCTGATCCCACCAAATACACAACATGAGTTTTCTTCCATGAATATTCGCGGTTCTGCTGTGGATGTTGACGCGTGGCCAGGTAGTCCCCATGATTTTCTTCTTTCTGGATCATCATAATGTATCCACTTTTCATCACCAGTGACGATTCGATGTAAAAACCATTTTTTTTGTGCCTAGCTAACAGCATTTCACTCATGTATAATCAGCGTTCAACATCTCTCGGCTTTAATTCGTATGGAACCCAATTTCCTTGTTTATGAATCATTCCTAACGATTTTAAACGATGTGAGACTACTTGCTGAGTGACTTCTAAAGTAAGTGCAAGTTCCTTTTGTGTTTGAGACAAATCTTCCTCCAATAATTCCATCAATTCTGCATCCTCGTAAATTTTTGGCTTTCCACTGCGATCTTTGTCTTTTACGTCAAAATCACCGTTTTTAAACTTTTGAAACCACTCATAACATGTTCTCACACTCAAGGCAGCCTCATTATATGCTTCTACGAGCAATCGATGCGCTTCAACTGTAGATTTTTTTAAATTAAAGAAGTAAATTAAAAGTTCCCGCAATGACGCTTATTTGGCTCAAATTTAGACATTTTTGGATAAAAAAAATATATGATGCTAATACGAAGTTAATAATATGATAGGGTTATGTTGCTCTTGAATGGGTAACCTAATTTTCAAGCCGGTTATTATCTGCGAATTCTAACGTAAGCCTCGTGTAATGGCATCTTTCTCAAAACTGCGGAAACTTATTTGTACTGCTAATACATTTTTGAAAACATAATTCAATTATATTTATTGTCAAATAAAGATTCTTATTTTTTATTTCCCTACCAGATTAATTTTTCCGAATTTGGAACTTATTATTAGATCACTTGTCATGTAAGGGGCTTATATACTTTGTTATAAAGGTCACATATAGAATCGTATCTAATCTATTTTATGTATTGATAAGACGATATATTAAATACAATCGTAAAAATCTGTGCCATCAGTGTTCCGTAAATTCTAATTCGTGAACATGCACCGCTCGGCGTTAGTGTTATCATTTTATCGTGCCTTCTTTCCGAAAGTCTCGGTAAGATTAGTATAATTCAAAAATATATATTTGTATTACAATATAAAATATATAAATAAAAACAAAAAAACAAAAAGAATAAAATATAGTGAATTGAATAATTTTTATATTAGGAAAAGTAGTTTCGGTCCAGGTGAACAAGATTAGGGATATGTGACCGTTAGAAAATATTCCCATATGTTCCGGTGGCTTTATTACACCACAGCAGACGTTCAATCGTATTATGAAAAACCCTTAGTGATTTGGTCCTGGTGCATCCTCTACTTCTTTTGGAAACTTCGAGGAACTTGGTTCTCTCGATACAAATTTGAAACCAAGGAATTACACGTGGGTAGGAATTTATTTTTTCTCATTTCGAACATTTCTAAATAAAAATAAGTATTACAGAAATGCATTAAAAATTTCCAAATATTTATCTTCTAACAGGTTAAGGATTACAATGTTTTGTTCATTGATAATCCAGTTGGTGCAGGGTTTAGTTATGTTGAAGACTCATCAGCATATGCTCAGACAAACGAACAAATTGCTATTGATCTCGTCGAATGTATGAAAGGATTTCTAAAAAAATTACCAAAATTTTCTGATGTATTTACTTATATCCTAACCGAATCGTACGGTGGAAAGATAGTGGCAGAATTTGCTCTACTTTGGTATAAGGTCTGATCTTTCTTTTATTTTCTTATTTTTTTGTCCTATAAAAAATACATTATAAAAAATTAATACTTATTATTAGATATTTTAGAATATATTTATAATTCATAAGACCCTAAAAATCCATAAAAGAGAAAGTATTAAAGGTAATGTTTCAAATAAAAATTATATTTGCAACATTGTAAATATAAATAAATATAATATAAAATAAAATAATACTATTATATATTATATATAGTAATGTTTATTACAATAATTATTTTATATAAATCGATGGTCTAGCCACACTGTAGATTACTAGTTTCCGGTACGATTACTAAAATCAAGTCACATAGGCACAGTTAGTAACATGGATGGGTGACCCGTCCGAAGAAACAAAAGACTGAAACTGTGTGATTATTGAGTCCAGAGAGTCGTCGAATAAAACGCGTCTCCTTTGGTAGTAAAAAATTAATGGAGAAGGTGTTAATAAAAAAGTGATTGGAAACCGTAAAAAGACAAATATTATTATATAAATATTATAATGTATATAAATAAAAAGAAAAATATATATATAAATATAATAAAATATATAACAAATATATATATAATATATGTATATAACATAATATTTAAATAATATATTACATAAAAATATAAATTAAATAATTATCAAAATTTTTGATAAAAAAAATATCAATAAATAATAATAATATAATATATAAATAAAATAAAGTATAATATATTTATCTTCTTATTGTCTCTTTTACTGGTTTAAGGGGTCTTACGATCTATCTGCATTACTATACAATATTTATGAACGCAAAAGTATAATAGCAAACAAATATATACAATGACCATAACCAAACAATTATGACAATAATACTTAACATATTAATATAAACATATCAGGTATATTACTAAAATATAATATATTAAATTTATAGGAACAGCAAGCAGGTACTATAAAAAGTAACCTAAAAGGATTGGCCGTGGCGATGTATGGATATCTCCAATCGATTCTGTTCTCACTTGGGCACCTTTTTTACTTAGCACGGTAATGCTATGGAGTCAATTGTTCCACGATTATAAACGATCAATCACCATAACTATCATGTTAAGATAAATTTCATATTCAATATTTTTAGGGTATGATCGATTCTAATGGTTATAGAAAAATAGAAATATTAGCCAACGCAACTAGAGATGCTGTTAATAGTGGTCGATGGTCAATGGCCACTTCTTTACGGGAATATACAAAAAATACCATTCTCCAAGTTACAGATAATATCGATTTCTATAACATTCTAATAAAACTTTCCCCTTCCTATGGACCTTCTCAAACTCTCGGGAAACTATCATCAATTTATACTGATGGAGGTGATCATACTTTTTCAATTTTATCAATGTGATGACTTTTAAAAAAATATACAACAACATTCTGATCTCTGATAACTTTAGTAAATTATTATTAAAATTCGTTAGCATGCTACAATACAATCAGCACAATTAAATAATGATAATAATAGTAACAGCACGTTCAGAAAGTACCTAATTGAATTTAATTTACAAAATAACTTGCATATTAAAATTCGAAAGGCAATAATTTGTGAAAAGCATGAAAGATATTTTATTATGAAATTCTTTAAAGAATATTCGAGCTATAGTAACTTCTGAATAAATCTGACAATAATCCGTCCATTCGAATATCTCAACAAATGAAGCACGAAATATACATATAAATGAAGATAATAATAATAATAATCTATTAATACGACAGATGCTAAATATCTCAATTTGATTCTACGGGACAGTAAAAATTTAGAGGATTTGATGAACGGACCAGTAATAACTGCACTTGGTCTTAAAACTTTTCATGGTCGACAATCTGACAGGGTGTTCAATATGTTGCGAGAGGATTTTATGAAACCGGTTGTCGATAAAGGTAATTCTCTTTCACACAATTGTAATACATACATTATATTATACAATAAGCACTTAAAAAATCTAACAATGAAATTTTATATATCCAATAATTTAACCTCCTGTTGTGTGTCGCGATAATAATAGTTTTTATCTTTTGTTCAATCCAACTGTAGACTGTTTCACAACAACACACACTTTCAAACGTTGCAAATAAAATTTTGATTTATTGATTTATTTATTAATAAATATTATTTATTGTAAATTACGTTAAATTAAATTCATCATAGACGAATTGAATACAAATTTTCAAAAATATTACGATCCACCAGAAGTATTATGTATTGACGAATCGCTAATTACATTCCGTGGGCGCATTGTATTTAGGCAGTATATGAAACAGAGAAAACACAAATACGGTATAAAATTATTTAAATTATGTTGTGGTCATGGATACACTTATAACTGTAATGTGTACACCAAAAAGGTCTCGATAAGGAAAACACAACTCCGTCAAATGTTGTAATGTCTCTATTGAAAAACTTATTTCATAGAGGCCACACATTGTGTACTGACAACTGGTACACCAGTATCGATTTAGCGAATCGCCTAATAGAAAAAAACGCACATTTGATTGGAACACTTCGAACAAATCGTAGGGAAAACCCAAGTGATGTGATAAGAACTAATTTGAAACGTGGAGAACTTATAGCTAAAGAAAATAATCAGGGTATTACAGTGTTGAAATGAAGGACAAAGAGATTTTTTGGTCCTGTCCACAAAACATTCCAGTGAAATGATAAACATAAAAACAAAACGCAGATTTTGCTGTAAACCACAAATTATAGTTGAATATAATAAAGCAAAAACATCCATTGATTTATCAGATGAAATGAGTGCGTATAGCAGTCCCTTGAGGAAAACACTCAAATGGTATAAAAAGTTAGCCTTTGAGTTATGTTTGAACACCGCTGTGATTAATTCGCTCTTCGTCTTTCAAGAAGTAACAGGACAAAAAATATCAGTTACGGAATTCCGGAGATAATTGGTGAATGGACTGACACAGCGAGAAGATGAACAAATTCCGCATCGCGAAGGAAAAATTCTTCATAAATTGCAGAAAAAGAAAGGAAGCGTCCATAAAGTTCGAAAATATTGTTCTGGTTGTTATGCTAAAAATTCAAGATTATTTGGGTCCAAGAAAGCCAAAAATATAACAAAAAAGTTGTTACATTTTGTTACCTGTGTAAAGCCATACTTTTGCTTAGATTGCTTTAATAAAGCTCATTAGAATTATATTTGACTAGATTTCATTCAGGCGACATTTATCTTTTTTATCTTTAATACTGTCGGTCCCACCGGACCGATGTCGGCCGAACGAAAAGTCTAACGCCGGTCCCCGAGGACCGACGCCGTCCCGAAGAAAAGTTCAGCGGCGGTCCCCAGGGACCAACGCCGCGAAAAACGTGTTAAGAAGCACGTTCGTTCGTTAATTTCAATTCTGTCGCGTTCGCGAGTTATTTTTAAAATTTATATATTAAATTAACTGCGACCAAGGCAGTAATTGCATTAGATTTTGTTCGAGTAAAGTTGTATTTTTACCCTTAAACAGTCGCACAAACAGTTCGCGTATTAATCAGCGTATTAATAAAGATTTTTGTACTTGCATTGTTTTTGTGCAAATCAGTTTTGGGAAGCAGTTATAGAATCAGTGATCGCATGCATAATGAATTAAAATCATACGCGAATTAAAGTCAGTGTTGTTCGCCGTAATTTCAAATTTTGATTTTACGAGAAGAAACTTGTAGATAAGGTTTTTATTTTCGTTTATACCGCGTTATTTGATACATGCGTGATGCATCGTCATGGTGCCATTGAGCTTCATCCCATTGGAATGCATTCTGAATATTCATTTTTATTAACATTTATTCGTTTTTGTTTGCTATGATTTTGAATCATATTACATATAACTTATCATTTTGTTCTATTTTATGTTACAGACATAACGACGGATTATCTTCCTCTTCATAGATGTGGAATAATTTCTTCGATGGATCTTCTTCAATAACAAATAGAGTAACTCTCCGATCGTCAGACTACAATACTTGTTATGAAGTAGGAGTGTTTTGAAGCCACCGCAGAACTCCTAATGCTAACTATTAATACTTCGTATATGTGTTATTTTAATTCTAAAATATCACAAATATGTTATATAACGGTTGGTAACGAATGAGTGAGCACGGAGGAACTTTAAATTTCTTCAATCATGCCGAGGATTAAAGGTCCTAATCGGCACGAGCTACTGGCTGTAATTATTTAAATAAATTATTTACGAGCACACGAGTAATTCTTTTTCATCAATAACTCATGAAAATATATAATTTGTTGTATGTTTTATTAGTTCAGGATAGGTCTTCTTATTTCATCGGTTATATTTATTTAATTAACAGTACAATTAATAAACGCCCTTTCTTATATTTCCTATTTTGCTCTCGTTAGTAGTGTTGAAATCGAGAATTTATTCGATTATTATTATTATTATTTATTTATTATTTATTTATCGATTTCGTCCAAAAAAGCATGTGATATTATCTTTAAATGCATTGCATCGTGTTTAATTTATGTAAGTGCGAATAATTTTAATATATCGATACTTCGATATTAACAATAAATGAACACGAAGACAAACCTTTTCGCGACGGATAGACTCTAACAGTTAAGTGGTGGTACAAAGCCTAGTTCTTTAATTAGAACACCTAACTTAATAAAAGGAGTCTTCCGAGGTTTTACATATATATTTATATATTTCTTTTTCTTTTTTGAAATTCTTACTTATTAAAAAATTAAATTTAAAATTTCTTACAAATGAAAAGTTAAAAAAATTAAATAATTATAAAAAAATTAAATAACCTATAGAGTCCTAGTCCGCTTAGATGAATTTCTATAGAAATGAATTTATATGTTATGTATTTATGTTTTTTTAATCATGTTTCTCAAATTATGATTTTCAGCTTCTAATGAGCTAATCTTTCGTTTCTTCCTCCTATACTTTCTGTCTTCCCATCTAGGAGTGTGCTCAAATGCTACTCGTACTGGTAAGAAATGGTTAGCATAGGTTCAGTTTTAAATTTTTCCCTTATTAGCGATTGTCTTTGTACCAGTGGTTGCACGATGTACTTTGCTATATGCGTATTAGGTAGTGTGTACCGTACATCGTTTTTCGCGATAGTTTTTAATTAATGCATCATTCAATATTTGAAGTACTACTTGTAAAGTCATTTATGAGATGAAAAATACGAATATTTGCATTTTTACATTTATATTAAATTTTTATACTTTCTTCTTTTAATAAAATCGTTTTTAATGGTAGAATTACCGAATTTATTTATGGAAACTCTGATATACTCGTATATTATTAGAATGCACATATATTAGTATGTACCAGTAATTTTGATTTAGTCATTTTTGCAATAATCATCAGCCTTGGTTGTCAATTACAGCAAAAAGTACGTATACCTTTAGCATATACGCTTAGAAAACAAGTGGTTTAAAACTAGGGTGTCGGAGGTGCGTCGGGGGATGCTCTCTAGTTTAGGTATTTGCACCCTGGTGGTATGTGAGAGAATCGTGGAGTGAGTGGGTTGATGGGTATGTATGTACGTATGTTTGCTCTTTTTAGATATTGCCAATATACTGGTGGCAGGTTGCATACTTTTCTGAATGAATGTGAAAACTTTAATTATAAGCAGGTGGGAACCCCGGAAAAACACGTGGTATACTTTCACTTAAAAGTGGAAGTCCTACCTCCGAGTTTTATACAGAATTGTTACAAAATTATATTATTTCATTTTATCATGCTTGTTTTATAAATTAATTCTGTCACTCTTCCGTAATCTTTATTATGTATCATGACTCAAAAGGATTTGCAACGATTTGAAAGATTTATTTCTATTCGATTCTATCTCGAACGAGATGTAGTCGAACAAATTCGCAAATTTTTTGATGAGTTTGATGCTTAGTTTTAAGTATTATAACTAGCACTTCGCACTATCGCGATTTAGTCTTTGAAATATTTAATATAATTCATATAAAGAAAAAATTAAATAAAAATATTGCAAGAAAATGCATTACATTTATTGCATTTGTAACCGACCATTTCTCTGATCTGGATGCAAGGGTTAAAGGGCGTTATTATTTAGATAACAGTTTGTCAGGATTAAAATTTTGAAATACACATATATTTAATTGTACATAAAGTCACTTAAACGTAAATCTTCGTAATTAAATAAGCATAACATAAGAAAACATAAGACGTAAAAACCGTAAGACATAAGACATAAAACTCAATAAGGCCACCTAACACTTTCACATAATACGACCACTTAATACCTCGGCATAATACGATAAGACTTCCTAAGACTCAATCATAAGACTTTTCGAGGCGCAATCATAAGACTTACCGCAGTGCAATCATAAGACTAACTCTTTTCTTTTCTTATGCATCGGTCCTACCGCCGACGGAGAGGGAAAAAGACGCAAGGCGATCCTAGTCCCTTTTCCGACCCATCATTGGTCATCAACCGTCTTTCTTTCAAATGCATGTAACACCTTAGAGTGGGAGTGAGTACAAAGCGTTCCCGAAATCTCCACAGTCTAGATCACCAGATGTTACTTGTTCAGAAATAAATATTATATCCTTTTCTTAAGAGGACCCTATCTTACGGATTCTATAGTGCCATAAATTCTCTATTCTATATTATACAAACTAAGATTAGATTATCCTATATCTATCCTAAACTAATATTACTCCTTAAAATATTTCTTTACATTTCTATTGGTTGATGTTTTAAGAATGAAATGATGGGCTTATTGTAACTGAAGTATGATACGAATAATTTGTGATATGATACTAAGATTTGCAAATAACGGGAGAATACAGCGTCGATGGTAGTGCCTGATCTTGTTGTAGATTTTCATTGTCATTGTTCATTTTTGAATGAAGTTTTTCGTTCAAAAATTGAATAAATGACTGCTTCCTCCGAGTTTTTTTCTCCATTTCTCACGCTACTTATTCACAATCACTTTTGAATGAAACGCTACACAGAAACACAGTAGACGAGCAAATGGTGTGAGAGTGAGAGAATAGGGACAATTTTCCAAATGTTTATTGCGTGTCCATATTTGATATAAAAAATGTCTTAACTTCTAAAGCGATTGTAAAAGAATGTAAGATCAAGTAATGTAGCTTTTTTTTAATTATTCATACGATCTTACATAAATGTGTGGAAAAATTATTTCTCGAGTAAAAAGCGTTAGCTTATCCCTACTAATAAATCGAGACTCGTAAGTAAAGAATTTCAATCTTTCTTTGTCAAACAAAAATGATAATTTTTTTTTCAGAAGCACTAATTGGTTATTTCCAAATATTTTAATAAAGAGTGTACCTAAAAATTGGTTAAATACGCCAAAGATCTAAACAATAAAAAATTACTTTTAATAGCGTCTTAGCTTGTTTCCATATTAAAATCTAACGAATATGTTCGACGTCCATTGAGGACGGTTTGAATATGCGAGTTCATAAATTATTCGTATTATTTTATATGGTTCGAATTTCTAAGCGTGGTTTTATAGTTCGTTACCTGTACGATTTTTACGTAAGACTAGAATTGACTGGACGTAGTAGTGGGGAGGTCTTACTCGATCGTTTCTAACAGTGACCACGTGTTGATCACAAAGTTCAATGCTGATCCGCCGCAGTCGTAGCCTTTCAAAGTCCAAAAAGTTTTAACGTATACATTAGGTAGGCGGAAGTAATATACATTCTTATCGTTATTGAATCGAGTGCAAAAAAACTGGCTAATCCAAAAATGATTTTACAACAACAAGTCATTACAAATTTTGGTATTATTAGAATTTTATATTCAAATATAAAAGGTAAATAGATATCTTATAACTAATATAATTTAAACAACTTTTTTGTAAAACAGATAACTATGTTCCCAAAGTAAGTATAACGAATAAATTATAGTATATATGTATCGGTATTTATTGAATTTTATATCTTTCCATGTTTTTAGTATTAGAGTAATGTATATATTATACATATATGTGTTTCTTAATCATATTAATTTAATGCATAAATACTACTCAGATCTGTTCGGGGTATTTTAGCTTTTCTAGAGAATTTATAATTAGCGTTGAAAGTATGTTTCAGATGCGGCGTCAATGAATTGCGAGGACGTTCAAGGTCATACGAGGTGTATGCGAGAGCTCTTTAACACTCATTGTGGGGATACCTCCCCTCTACTACGTCCAGACAATTCGAGTCTTACGTAAAAAACGTACAGGTAACGAATTATAAAACCACGCGTAGGAATTCGTATCATATACAAATAATACGAATAATTTATGAACTCGCATATTTAAACCGTCCTCAATGGACGTCGAACAGATTCGTTAGATTTTAATATGGAAACAAGCTAAGACGCTATTAAAAGTAATTTTTTATTGTTTAGATCTTTGACGTATTTAACCAATTTTTAGGTACACTCTATATTAAAATATTTAAAAATAACAAATAAGTGCTTCTGAAAAAAAAATTATCGTTTTTGTTTGACAAAGAAAGATTGAAACTCTTTACTTACGAGTCTCGATTTATTAGTAGTAATAAGCTAACGCTTTTTCCCGAGAAATAATTTTTCTACACAATTATGTAAGATCGTATGAATAATTAAAAAAAAACGACATTACTTGATCTTACATTCTTTTATATTCGCTTCAGAATTTAAGACATTTTTTATATCAAATATGAACACGCAATAAACATTTAAAAAATTGTAAATTTCAAAACGTAAATTTAATAAGGTCATTTGTTTTCCAAAATTTACTTTTTACCATTAGCCGACGTATTCAACAGTCTTAGAAACAATTGTAGTTTTTGTTGCATCTTAGATTCAGCTTATTATTATACTTTATTAGGTTTTGTATGAGATTTGATTTTAAAACACATCAAAATACATTTAAGATTGCTAATAGATATTAATAGTGTAATGTTTGTCGAGATGCGAACAGTAGTGACTTTAGACAATATTTGTACATATATGTTAACGGAATAGTACAAAATTCAGGTAATGTTAGCAGTCCAAGTAAGAAATTCGGAATTATAAACAATACCAAAATATCGGAAAAGGTGGAAATATATTCAAATTTCTCTAATTTCTTAGATCTTCTTCTTCTTCTTCTTCTTCATTCTTTAGTTTAGACAAGTTGCCTGTTTCGTAACGACGTTTTTCTGCCTATTGCACTGTTAATGCAATCGCAGTTTCTTCTGTTTAATGCAGTCGCACCATCTTTTTTGTGGGCGCCCCGTACTTCTGCGGCCAATCGGTGACTTATCCCGTGCAATTCTGACGATTCTTCTGTTGTCCATTCTGCTAATATGTTCGTTCCATTCTTTTTTTTTACTTATTCTGAGGCAGAGTGTCGTTTCTATGAGCAGCAATGTTTTTTTTTACGTTGGGTAGGGGGCTAACCGGATCCAACAACCTTCCTCCTTTCCCCGGGCTTAGACCGGCCACATGATCGCTGACCTTGATCCGTCCAGCGATCATGCAGGCGGAGTTCAAATAAGTCTACGTCAGTAAATTATAATCAACTACCATTTTTTGGCAGTTTGAAGCAACTGATAACCACACAAATAATCTACAGCTTCTCGTGGGTCACCGGTGATTTCATTACAAATAATGCATTGAATACAATTATACACGTTTTCTTGTTTCGTAAAGTAATCAATAACAGTGATTCTAAACAAGTTTTCACTTCTATAATCCTTGTAAACAAAAATTTTACAATTAAATATAAGTTTAATTAAAATACTCCTTTACTATCTACTCAAAGATCTCCACTTCACTTAGCTCTTTTTATTAAGTAATAAGAGTAAACACACATCAGTGACCAAAATCTTGACGTTACAACCAAAATACTAAGTCCGTCCTTCCCTGCTAAAAAAAAAGAACAATAGCTGTCATAGTAGATACATCGACTTAGCTTTGCGAAAAGCAGTATTGAATATATACTACAGAGATGATTTCATGAAGTACAATCTAAAATTTTACTTCTACTCGAATCTTATTTATAGATCAAATATAGTATTTTACTTATAAGAAACGGAAAATGGTATTCGCTCTCTAGTGACTAGTCAAAGAAGTCACTGATTTTTCACATATACAATATGTAACTCTCTCGAGTAACTCTCTCGAGTTACAAAGAGAACTTGTGTTGAAATAGTTTTATCTTGTTAATTTTTTGTGTTTTCCATTTACTAGTTGTTGTTTTTAGTCTTTAAAAAATTGTATACGATTCCTGGATATTACTAATGCCACATTTTATAACCATCAAATTTATTTCTCGTTAAAGTTTCTTATGCGTGTAATACTAACAACTGGAAATATTTTCTCAAGTATTCCTATTTAGTGAGATTAATGATTGTATAATGCTGTAAAAGAATATTAATTAAAATGTTAAATAAAAACATTTTTTACTTGTGATTGAATCCTTTTTAATGTTATAAATTGTTAATTTTCTGTAATATTTAAATATTTCGACCCTGCATTAAGAATGTTCGAAAATTATTTCTAAAAACCAACATTATATGGAAGAATATTGCTATTTACGTCTGTTCAACAGATTTATAAGATTTCTAAAAAGTATTTTAATCAAGCTAGTATTACATATTCTTGAATTTAAAAGAATTAAATATTTCGAATCGTTTACCCTATAGGTCATACGGAAAGTTTTTCCGTTTATAACAAACAATGTTAAGTCACAGGTCATCGGAGGCCCTGGGAAAGATTTCTTTTAAATATAAGTAAAATGACAATGCAGCATAATACATTGTAATCGCATGCAATTTGGAGAGCCTAACGGCATAATTAACAATTCTAATTAGATCTATTTGATTGTCTATATAAACAGCGGTTTCAATGAGCAGCTTTATTTGCCGTACGAATTAGATGTTAGTAGTTTTGCTCGTGTGAATACATATAGCAAATATGAAGTTAGAAGGCTTATAAGATAGTGCAGTTGTTATCTCTGGAGTTTTGGGAAAATTTCCAAAGTGTGACAATATTAATGATTTAAAGTCGAATCTAATGAATGGCGAAGGTTGCGTGTCTTCAGATCATACAAGATGGAAATTCGGTAAGAATATATATATGTTAAATTATATTTCATACAGAAATTTATTACATTACAGTATGTTATTTTTGAGTAACATGAATTATTATTTTTTAGATCATTCGTCTAAAGTACCATCGCGTTTAGGAACTGTTTCTAATTTATCTAAATTCGATAACTTTTTTTTTGGAATTAGTGCAATGCAGGCACCATTTATTCCTCCAGAATTAAGAATGGCAATGGAAGTAACGTTTGAAACGATCATTGATGCTGGAATAAATCTTGTAGAGCTACGGAACAAAAAAATCAATGTTTACAGGATATTGAGTTTATTTGAGGCAAGTAGTAATACCATGGAACGCTGGAATCAGGTAAGTAATTAGGTCGATCTAATAGCTTCTATGTAAAGGTTAAATCATTCAATGTGTGATTGGTTTTATTTTCTTATTGTCAAATCGATATATTCTACTTGGGTTATGCCAAGCTATGCTATCAAACCGGATCTCATTTTGTATGGGTTTAACAGGCTCAAGCTGCACTATCGATTCAACCAGCACATCAAGTTCGTTAGCAATTCAAAAAGCGTACGAAGCTATAAAAGCTGGAGATTGCGATTACGCGATTGTTAGTGGTGGTGTTGTAAGCTTACGTTCCAAACATCTTACCAACTGTATGATTTAGGTAAAATAAGAGTTTACTCTAGGTTTAATTAATTCCAGTTCTTGCATGTGAAGGCAAAAAATCAATTTTTCTTAGATTTTTTTCATTTCAATGATAATTAAAAGTCTTAGAATACAAGTTGAATTTTTTCGTAATTTTTAAATAATTTTTTGTTTTGTGCATTCCATTATTTAGGTTTATTGTCAACAGACGGGGTAAATAGATCTTATGATAAAAAAGCATCTGGATTCTCGAGAAGCGACTCGATAGGATCAATTTTCCTTCAAAGGGCCAAAAATGCAAAGATGATATGAAGACACGCAATCTTCTCCATTATTAGATTCGACTTTAAATCATTATATCGTCATACTTTGGAAATTTTCCCGAAATTCCAGAGATGACAACTGCACTATCTTATAAGCCTTCTAATTTCATATTTGCTATATGTATTCACACGAGCAAAACTACTAATATCTAATATGTACACCAAATAAAGCTATTCATTGAAACCGCTGTTTATATAGACAATCAAATAGATCTAATTAGAATTGTTAATTATGCCGTTAGGCTCCCCAAATTGCATGCGCTTACAATGGATTATGCTGCATTTTCATTTTACTTATATTTAAAAGAAATCTTTCCCAGGGCCTCCGTTGACCTGTGACTTAACATTGTTTGTTATAAACGGAGAAACTTTCCGTATGACCTATAGGGTAAACGATTCGAAATATTTAATTCTTTTAAATCCAAGAATATGTAATACTAGCTTGATTAAAATACTTTTTAGAAATCTTATAAATCTGTTGAACAGACGTAAATAGCAATATTCTTCCATATAATGTGGTTTTTAGAAATATTTTCGAACATTCTTAATGCAGGTCGAAATATTTAAATATTACAGAAAATTAACAATTTATAACATTAAAAAGGATTCAATCACAAGTAAAAAATGTTTTTATTTAACATTTTAATTAATATTCTTTTACAGCATTATACGAATCATTAATCTCACTAAATAGCAATACTTGAGAAAATATTTCCAGTTGTTAGTATTACACGCATAAGAAACTTTAACGAGAAATAAATTTGATGGTTATAAGAATGTGGCATTAGTAATATCCAGGAATCGTATACAATTTTTTAAAGACTAAAAACAACAACTAGTAAATGGAAAACACAAAAAATTAACAAGATAAAACTATTTCAACACAAGTTCTCTTTGTAACTCGAGAGAGTTACTCGAGAGAGTTACATATTGTATATGTGAAAAATCAGTGACTTCTTTGACTAGTCACTAGAGAGCGAATACCATTTTCCGTTTCTTATAAGTAAAATACTATATTTGATCTATAAATAGGATTCGAGTAGAAGTAAAATTTTAGATTGTACTTCATGAAATCATCTCTGTAGTATATATTCAATACTGCTTTTCGCAAAGCTAAGTCGATGTATCTACTATGACAGCTATTGTTCTTTTTTTTTAGCAGGGAAGGACGGACTTAGTATTTTGGTTGTAACGTCAAGATTTTGGTCACTGATGTGTGTTTACTCTTATTACTTAATAAAAAGAGCTAAGTGAAGTGGAGATCTTTGAGTAGATAGTAAAGGAGTATTTTAATTAAACTTATATTTAATTGTAAAATTTTTGTTTACAAGGATTATAGAAGTGAAAACTTGTTTAGAATCACTGTTATTGATTACTTTACGAAACAAGAAAACGTGTATAATTGTATTCAATGCATTATTTGTAATGAAATCACCGGTGACCCACGAGAAGCTGTAGATTATTTGTGTTGTTATCAGTTGCTTCAAACTGCCAAAAAATGGTAGTTGATTATAATTTATTGACGTAGACTTATTTGATCAAATTACTTCATATAGTTCACCACTGAAAAAAAACTATAAAATATTACAGGAAATTAGCAATATTGTTTCAACTGATTACTTGTGTTATAAATTAAATGGCCTTATACTATTAAGTAATTCGAAAAATATTTTTATCACCGATTTTAGAATGAAGTAAGCGATCTATTTTATGAAATGTTCTGACGAAGAAGATTGCATTTTATCAAACAATTCCGTACAGAAATAACGTTGCTACATGTCATGCATATTTTCCTTGTAATCATAAAATTATTTTGCATATTTTATACGTCATAATTTTTTTGAACTTTTCCATATTCAGAAATGTTAAAAATTTTAATAGAAATTGTTTTTTTCTTATAATTAATTATTTCTTAAATTATTAAATTTAATAAATTTTAATTAATATTCGATATTATTTATACATGATTATTTTTTATTAATTTTAACATCATTGTCAACATTATTGATAATAATGTCAATAATGTCATTATTAACAATTTGGCATTATTATCGGTGGTAACTCTCTAGTACCCGATGTACGGCGTTGCAAAATAAGTCGGAGTTGCCGGAGAATATAGGTAAATAAAAGTCAGAGCGTTAGGGGTCAAATAACTAATTCTTTTCTAGCATTGACATAGACAAATAGTGTAAAAATTGAGAATATGAGGGCTATTAAAAAAGGTCTCTATTACTACATTAATTTTTTTCTTTCAAAAACGCATATTCAGGATAATTTTTCAAAAACATCCTGAAAATGTAAAAGTAAATCGCGTAAATATATTTTATTGAAAATTATTCGTTCTGTCAAATCAAAAACCCTTACGGTAAATAGTGTCACAGGTACTTAAAGTACTCATTTACAATTAATTTTATCTTGTTTATTCTTTAAGTTTTTCATAAACTAGTAGATATTGTTACATTATTGAAATCTCTAAGATGTCCCGAATATAACTCTGCATCATCGTTCTATATTTTCCTTTAATTCTTGTTAAAGGTACTTATGGATCCAATACTAACAACTGGCAATATGTTTACCAAGTATTACTATTTAATGAAGCCAATAATTCGTAAGTGAGGCGCGGGTCTGAAGAATGTTTGTCACTTGATCCTTCAGTTTTAGTAATAAATCTGTATTGTACGCAGATTCCTCCAACTTGGAATCTGTGGTGATTGTAATAAGCTAATGCTGAGGAAGATAAAGGATTAAATTAAAAAAGAAGTAAAAAACGTAATTTTGCTAATAGAAAATATAATAGTTTATTGGCACGTCAGGGAAAAGTTTTGCGGCACACACACATAAAAAAAAAACACTGGTTGATTATTTAAATATAATAATGAATAGCGCCCAACAAGGGGTTCGACTAGTGTCTCGCCTTACGCTTATTATTGGAAAAATAAAAGAGAGCTACAAAAATCATCGAGACAGGCAAAGAATAGTGTGACACGCTTCTCAACAATATTATACAAATCGAATGATTTTATTCTTTCCATTTATAAAGCTTAACCGAATAAAAAAGTATGAAACTTAGTTCAATGCATTTATGCGTGGAAATTGAAAAAAGTGACACCCGTATATGTATACTAGAGAAAATTAAATTTTACAATAACACAAAATTCGGTGTAGATATAACCGATCAAATGGCTAAAAAATATAGTGTAAAATCTAAATGTGAAAGATTACCTTTACAGGTATTTCTTAATATCTTAGATTTAGTCGGGATAAATGCTTTGATATTATATAAAGAAACAACAGGTGAAGAAATATCGAGGCAAGAATTTTTGTTTCAATTGGCTGAAGAGCTTGAAACTAAATATCAGAAGGAGAGACTAAGCAAAGAATGTTAATCAAAAACTATAATAAACAAAGCTAGAGATTCTTCTAGGCGAAAATTTTTTCAAATAAGATATTGTAAAGTCAATAAGACTAACAAAACTTGTATAAAATGTAAAAAATACGTATGTAGAAAGTGTTTAATACAAAGTGTTGTAATTTGTAAAAAATGAGCTGAAAATGCATAAATAAAACTTTCTAAATAGAAATGCGGGAAGCGGGTTTTTATTGTCTTCTTCTTCTTCTTCTTTCTTTAGTTTAGGCAAATTGCCTGTTCCGTAACGACGTTTTTCTGCCTATTGCACTGCTAAATTGTCGCACCATCGTTTTCGTGGGCGCCCCGTGCTTCTGCAGCCTGCCGGTGACTTATCCCGTGCAATTCTGACAATTCTTCCGTTGTCCATTCTGTTGATGTGTTCGTTCCATTCTTTTTTTCTTTTTAGTATCCACTCGTTGATGTTTTCCACTTTGCATGTTCTTCTTATATCTTCGCTTCTCTCTCGATCCAGTAGTGTTTTTCCAACTATTCTGCGAAGAACTCTCATTTCGGTTGTCTCTAGTAACTGTTTCGTTTTCGCCGTGTCTGGTCGAGTTTCTGCGGTATGTGACATAATAGGTCTTACCATTGCCTTGTAAATTCTTGCTTTGGTCTCTATGTCAATGTTTTTGTTTCGCCATATTGTGTCATTCAAACAACCCGCTATTCTGGATGCCTTCATTGTCTGTTCTCTTACCTCTGCTTCAACATCACCATATCCTGAGATTTCTATTCCTAGGTACTTAAATCTCATTTCCTGCTGAATAACCTTCCCTTCAATTTCCAGTTTGCATCTTAACGGTGTCTTTGATGTTGTCATGCATTTTGTTTTCTGGGCCGATATTTTCATGTTGAATGATTTGGCTATGCAGTTAAATCGGTGTAGTAGACGTTGTAGATCATCCTTATTTTCGGCCACTAATACAGCGTCATCAGCATAGCATAGGATGGTTATTTCTTCACTGCCCATTTTATATCCTTTTAGCAGTCTTACGTTTCTTATTATTTCGTCCATAATGATGTTAAAAGCAGGGGACTTAGGGAATCCCCTTGTCGGATACCACGACCTGCATCAATCGGTTCAGTCAAGGCGCCATTTATCTTTGCTTGGATCTTATTGTTTCTATAGATGTCCTCTATGGTCTTGATAAGATTGTTCGGAATTTGCCGGTTATAAGGAGGTGTATAACATCCTTTAACTGCACTCGGTCGAATGCCTTTTACAAATCAATGAAACACATATATGCTGGTCTGTTGTATTCAATTGATTTTTCTGTTATCTGTCTTATGATGAAAACCGCGTCTGTGCACGATCTGCCTGATCTGAATCCCTGCTGTTCGTCTTCTAGATTCGTTAAGCTGTTAATTTTATTCGTTATAATCTTTGTTGTTAGTTTTAATGAAGTGTTTAAAAGATTTATTCCCCTGTAGTTTGTAGGCAGCTTTTGTCTCCTTTTTTAAACATAACTATAGTTGTGCTAGTGCGCCATTCGTCAGGTATTTTGTGTTGGCATAGTATTTTTTGGATTAGGAATGTTAGTTGTTGTGTGAGACGTTGGCCACCATATTTTATTAACTCGTTTTGGATGCCATCTTGCCCTGAGCTCTTCCTATTCTTTAGTCTTCGAATAGCTTTTTCTACATCACTGGACTCAATTTGTATGTCGCTTCTGGTTATTATTTCTGGCGTATTTAGTTCCGTTTGAGGTTCTTCTGATTTATAGAGCTCTGTTAGATAGTTAATCCAATTTTCTTTTGTGATCTGGTTTGTTTCTATCATTTCATTGACCTCCTTTCTTTGATTTCTAATAAATCGCCAGATTTGTTTTTGGAGTCCATAGAAGTCACTCTCCATTCTTTTCGAAAAAATCTCCCAATAATTTTGCTTTGTTTGCCTTACTAATGTCGCTGTTTGATTCCGGATTCGTCTATACGTTTCGTATGACTCAGGTGTTCTTAATGTCCTATAGTTAAGGTATGCTATTTTCTTTTTTTTGCATATTTCCTTAATCTCTGGCCGGAACCAAGGAGTTTTGATCATTCTAGCCCGGTTTTTTACAATTCGTGTTCCCAGGGCTTCATATGCAGCTTCTAAAATGTTGGTTCTTAGTTTCTTCCAGGCTATGTTTATGTTATCTTCTTCTTTATTGGGTTTTTTTCGATTTTTTCTTTCAACCTGTTCTCGTATAGTTGTTTGGTTGGTAAGTTCCATAGTGACTCGATGTTTATTTTCAATTCTTGAGTTGCTCGTGCAAGATTTCTTTAGGGTTTTAAACTTCATTCTTATCTTTGCTAATAGCAGGCTATGATCGCTTCCTACATTCGCGGAATTTAACGTCCTGATATCTAATATTTGGTTTGGTTGGACGTATCTGTTGGTAACAATGTAATCAATTGTAGACCTGAAGCCTCTGGTGTTGCTGTATGTAAATTTATAGTGTTCCTTATGATTGTAAAATGTATTATTAATCCTTAGCTCGTTAAATGTGCATAGCTGTCATTAGTTCTCCATTGTCATTTAACACGTTTTCGTTGAACCTTTGTTTTATTCCAGGTATTATTTCGTTCCGATGCGGGCGTTAAAATCTCCAAGGATTATCATTTGTTGGTTACTTGGTAATGATCCGACTAAATTTTGTAGTTGGTCGTAGAAGGCTTCTCTTTCTTCTTTCGGTTTATTATCTTCGGGTGCAATAAATTGACACTATATTTAATTTTTGGTCTTCCGCTTTCATTTTTACAACCAAGATACGTGAAGATACGTAACTACATTCTTGTATGTTATTTTGATACTTCTTAGACACTGCGATGGCTATCCCTTCTTTTGCCCTGATTTGTTTTCGACTCCACTATAGACCACTAGTAGTCGTCGTACTGTATTTGCCGTTTTCCTTTCTTTTTGGTTTCTTGTAAGGCGCAAATATCGATGTTATTATCCTTTAGTTCTTTCAGGGTTTCTTGATCTTTCTTATTAAGTGATTTTATGTTCCAGGTAGCCAGACGCATTATGTGTTCTTTTTTCCAACTCTTTGTCCTTTTTTTTTGCTTGGGTCGTCATCTTTGAATCCGTCCTGTTCCGAGGCAAAAACTCGTTTCTTTGAGCAAATTATTTTTTTTACGTTGGGTAGGGAGCTAGCCTGATCCAACAACTCCTCCTTTTCCCGGGCTTAGGACCGGCAACATGATCGCTGATTTCGATGCTCCCATCGATCATGCAGGCGGAGTTAAAAAAATTTGTTAAAAAAATTGAATATATTTCCACCTTTTCCGATATTTGCATTGCTTTAATTCCGGATTTCTTACTTGGACTGCTAACATACCTGAATTTTGTACTATTCCGTTAACATATATGTACACATATTTGCCTAAAATCACTACTGTTCCCATCTCGACAACATTACACATTAATATCTACTAGCAATCTAAATGTTATTTTGATGTGTTTTAAAATCAAATCTCCTACAAACACCTAAATAAGATAATAAATAAGCTGAATCTAAGATGCAACAAAAAACTACAATTGTTTCTAAGCACGTTGGAATACGTCGGGCTAATGGTAAAAAGTAAATTTTGGGAAAACAAATGAACTTTATTTACATTTACGTTTTGACATTTACAATTTTTTAAATGTTTATTGCGTGTTCATATTTGATATAAAAAA
>NW_025113012.1:55272-57210 GCF_010416935.1 Polistes fuscatus | reverse complement strand
TATATATAAATAATAATAAATAAATATATATATTATTTTAATTAGTTTTTTTTTTAATCTATTCCATATGTATTTCTTATTATTAACAGTTTTTTTTTTTAGATGTTTATTATATTAATACAATTAAATTTTTCAGTTTATTTTTCATTTTCACAATTCAAAAAGAGTATAGTAGCATTATTTATTTATTCTTTATATTAATATATTTTTTTGTATATATTATTTATACTCCTAAATCATTTATATACTAATTATAATATTGGATTTTATTATTCTCTAAATTTTATATTCTTTTCTTTCTTTTTTTTTATGATTTAAGGTTATGTTTATCGTTCAGGAATGAATCTATGATAAAATCTTTGAAATCAAATAACTAATACATTCATATTATTCTTTATCATAGATCGTATAAATGAAAACATATAATTGTAAATATATATATTTAATTATAATTTTTTCATTGATATAAAAAAATATTCGGTTATACCACCATGAAAAATTACTACAATGAATAAGAGAATCAGTGAGAGATAAGGAAAGGAAAAAAAAGTTTCGTTATCGCAATGACTGATAACGTTATCGGTTTAAAAATAATATAACGTTTCGTGATTCGATAGGAACTGATAGTTAACCCACTTTAAACAATTAACTGCGTTTGATCCAAAACTTAATTTAGGTAGGGTTGTCGTCTTAATTTTTTGTATTTTTTTTTTTTTATTCTTTGAGTAAAATAAAAAATTATTAATTACTAGATAAACTTCAAATTTCAATGTGAAGTTATAAAAATATTATTTGGTCGTATTTTTTCTTTTTATTATCAATATTATTAAATTTATTAATTGTTCTTGTTTATGAATTTTTTTATTCTGCATAATTAAATCTGTTTTATCTCAAATTTGATTCCTGTGGGGTTGTTGTCTTTTTTTTTTTGAGTAAAATAAAAAATTACTAATTACTAGATAAACTTCAAATTTCAATATAAAATAATAAAAATATTATTTGATAGTATGTTTTCTTTTTAGTATCAAAAATATTAAATTTATTAATTGTTCTTGTTTATGAATTTTATTATTATACTCAATTAATAGCGTTTTATCCAAAAATTGATTTCGATAGGGTTGTTGTGTCTGAACTTTTTATATAAAATAAAAAATTATTAATTAGTAGATAAACTTCAAATTTCAATATGAAATAATAAAAATATTATTTAGTAATATGTTGGCTTTATATATTTCCCAAAATAATAAATTGAATTATTATTCTCTTTTGTTTAGAAATTTTATTATTGCTTGACAATTTGTAAGATAATTAATAACAATAATTTTTTTTTAAACAATAAACTTATTGAATTTTTGTCTACAATGAATAAATTATCCTTCCACGTTTTCGCTTAACTTTTATCTTAAAATTTATATAATCGAAATAATATTTGCACTTTTATTCGACATACATATATACATATAATTAATTTTTCCTAATTACGAATAATTATTTAAAATAAATTCTGCAGTTAATTGATTAAACGTAGAACAAATATGAATTTTTATCGATATGAAAATAATCATCCGTAATCTGTCCGTTTCTTTCTTTTCTTTTTTTGTAATTCAAACAATTTAAAAGAATTAAAAAAAAAAATAAAAAGATTAAACGTAAAAAAAGGAAAAAGAAAAAAAATATTAAAAATGATTAGAAATGAATATAAAAATTTATTTTCGACACAGTGGACATTACACCTGCGCTCAAGATTTTCTTCGTAAGCAACCAATATACAAGCACGACATAAATGAATTGAAATGTCGATCGAGAAGAAGACGATCATCTCGAGGATGCAAAAGACATCGATCATCGAGACGACGAAGAGGACGAAGTAGATGCATGAGGTTTCACAGTTTTTCACAATTAAAACCAAATAATTAATATACGTGCCCATAATTATGA
>NW_025113012.1:47353-50413 GCF_010416935.1 Polistes fuscatus | reverse complement strand
GTTCGTTTTAAGTCTCCCCTCTACCCCCTCCCCACAACCTTCAACTCTTCCGATATATTTGTAATTTAAAAAATAATTACGATTTTATATCGTTAATAATAAAATAATTTTAATAAATTAAATTATAATTTTATTAAATAATAATTACGATTTTGTTTCGAGAGAAAGAAAATGTTCGTGCTGTTGTATTTGTATATCTTTTTCTTTTTTTTTTTCTTTAATAAAAAATACTATAGTTAAACGTGTGAAATGATGCGAAACAGTTAGGTGGGTTCTAATAGATGATTGAGACGGCCCTGATCTCGGCCTTGTCGGCTAATGATAGTCTCTCGCTAATGATGCGTTCGCGCACACGCACACACTCTAACTCGTACACCTCGTGACTATTATTTTGCATAGCAACTCTCTTTCTAACTTTGTACGGATAACCAACGAGTTGGTCACGACTTAATTATTCTAATATTTCTACCAATTATTATATCGACATTTATACGTACCGTTATTAATCACAAATTATTCAGGAAAATAAAAGAAATGAAGGAATAATTGTAACGAAATTTTCAAGTGAATTAATTACCAAATGTTTTGTTATATATAGGGATATTTAGGGATAATAGGAATTATTTGGGGGAAAGAATATTCAACAAATTAATAATTCTAAAATTTCTACCAATTATTATATCGACATTAATACGTATCGTTATTAATAACAAATTATCAAAAAAAAAAAACGAGGGAAAAGTTGTAACCAGATTTTAAAGTAAATTAATTTCCGAATATTTTGTTAGATAGGAATATTTAGGGATAATAGGATTAATTTGGGTTAAAAAAATTCAATGAATTAATTATTCTAAAATTTCTACCAATTATTATATCGACATTTATACGTACCGTTATTAATCACAAATTATTCAGGAAAATAAAAGAAATGAAGGAATAATTGTAACGAAATTTTCAAGTGAATTAATTACCAAATGTTTCGTTATATAGGGATATTTAGGGATAATAGAAATTATTTGTGGAAAAGAATATTCAATGAATTAATTATTCTAAAATTTCTATCAATTATTATATCGACATTTATACGTACAGTTATTAATTACAAATTATAAAAAAAAGGGAAGGGAAAATTATAAACAAATTTTAAAATAAATTAATTTCAAAAATTGTTTCGTTATACGATCCTAGGAATTATTTGGGGGGAAAAAAATTCTACGAATTAATTATTTTACCAATTATTATCGACATTTATACGTACAGTTATTAATTACTAATTATCAAAAAAAGAAAGGGGGAAAATTGTAAACAAATTTTGAAGTAAATTAATTTCCGAATATTTCGTTAGATAGGAATATTTAGTGATAATAGGATTAATTTGGGGGAAAAATATTAAACGAATTAATTATTCTACCAATTCCACTAATTATTATCAACATTTATACGTACCATTATTAATTACAAATTATCAAAAAAAAAATAAACGAGGGAAAAGTTATAACCAGATTTTAAAGTAAATTAATTAACAAATGTTTCGTTAGATAGGGATATTTAGGGATAATAGGATTAATTTGGGGGAAAAAAATTCAATGAATTAATTATTCTACCAATTATTATCGACATTTATACGTACAATTATTAATCACTAATTATCCACACAAAAAAAAGAAACCAGGGAGAAGTTTTAACGAAATTTTAAAATAAATTAATTTCAAAATATGTTTCGTTATATGTTAAATTCGTTATACGATCCCAGGAATTATTTGAAGGGAAAAAAATTCAACGACTTAATTATTCTACCAATTATTATCGATATTTATACATACTATTATTAATTACAAATTATCAAGAAAAAAACAAAAACGAGGAAAAAGTTTTAAATAAATTTTAAAATAAATAAATTTTCATATTTCCTAAACGTTTGATTCTACGTCAGAACGATCGTAAGGAAAAAGATTTGGTTAAATCTGAATCTAAATTATTTTTCTTTCAAATAATTTGTTCAACTTTTTATATAATACAAAATTTTTATTTAATACAAAATTCATCGTAATTTTAAACGACATATTTCAGACTCATCAATTTTTTTGTTTGTTTTTTGTTTTTGTTTCTATTTATACTTATTCTTCCTCCCATTTTGAATGAGAAAATTAGGAATTTGTTTTTGAAAAAAAAAGAAATGTAAAAAACAAAGAAATAATAATAGGAATAAGAAAAAGTAATACTGGAATATGAATTAAAAACGTATATCTAATTGGCACGATTCCAACAGGAATATTATCTTCGTTCGTGTTTCTATCTATGTGTGTAATAAAAATATTAAATATATCCATAAAAAAGTAAACTCGAATAATCGTTCGTTCGTTCGTTCGTTCGATCGTTTCTTACCTCCTTTCGTTTCGTTTCTTCTTTCATTTCCTTTTATTTCAATTTAAAATTCAACTAATAAATTTAATCGAATAACCTTCGAATGCAATCGAATTATTTCAATCGTAAAATACGTATCTCGTATTTAAATTGTAAACTCGATCGATTACATAAATCGTCTCCTCGTCTTCGTTATAATTATTATATTTTTTTAATACAAATTTGAAAAATAGAAACAAAAAAGGAACACCTCGAAAAACAAATTCGTTCGAGAGAAGAAATTTTTCTTTTTCTTTTTTTCTTTTTTACGTAAATAGAAGTATACAAATTACGTTTGCGATTGGGGAGTCGTATTTAAATCAAAAATATTTTTACATTTCTATCGGTTGGACAAAATTATTAACTATTAATTTAACGTAGTTAAAAAAAAATAGAAGAAAAAGAAGAAATAAAAACAAATTAATGTTATAATAATGTATTATATATTAATAATATATTATAAATACATATGAAGCAAATAAAAAATCAATTAAAATAATAACAAAGTGTAAATGAAATTTTATTTTCACATTGTTTCAATTGATTTTAAAATATCATTATTTATTTATATCAATCCTTTTATCATATATATAATGTACTATTATTAATTACAAATTTGTTTCACATAGTTAAAAAAAAAGAAGAAAAAAAAACAAA
>NW_025113012.1:24521-26091 GCF_010416935.1 Polistes fuscatus | reverse complement strand
AGAAAGAGAGAGATAAATGCGTTATATTCCACTTTACATATTACCATTTACCAACACCACTTCGATCTGTTTGACATATGTCTCTCTTTCACTTTCTACGATTTACTATGTAAACATTAATTCAAAAAGGAAACATTTAATCTTGTCTCTCGTCGTTTTAAACATATACGTATATACTGTTTTACAAACAAAAGGAAAATATAATATGCAATGCGAATTTTTCATTATTTATAATATTTATCTCGATATTTTTAGAGATAGTATTGATGATAATATTAAATATATATTATAGGTTATGTTTTTAATAAGAATTATTTGAAATATTAAGGGAAAATTTATTTATAATTTATTAAATTTATTATTATTTATTAATAATATTTATCTTGATATGATATTTAGAGATAGTATTAATGATAATAATAAATATATATTATAGGTTATGTTTTTAATAAGAATTATTAGAAATATTAAGTGAAAAATTTATTTATAATTTATTTAATTTATTATTATTTATAATTAATATTTATCTCGATATGATATATAGAGATAGTATTGATGATAATATTAAATATATATTATAGGTTATGTTTTTAATAAGAATTATTTGAAATATTAAGTGAAAAATTTATTTATAATTTATTATTATTTATTAATAATACTTATCTCGATGATATTTATTAATTTATTATTATTTATTTATAATACTTATCTCGATATGATATTTAGAGATAGTATTTATGATAATATTAAATATATATTATAGGTTATGTTTTTAATAAGAATTATTTGAAATATTAAGTGAACAATTTATTTCTAACGTTTGATAATTAAAATAACAACAACAAAAATATGTATAAAAGGGTAGGAAAAAAATTGTTATTAAAAGTAAATTATTCGTCGGGAGTATTAATTTGTAAAAATTTATGAAAAAAAGAAAAAAATAACAATATAAATCATGTGCTCTTACAATTTGTTACAATTTCAAATCATTTTTCCTCCCCAAAATCAAGAACATTCGTTGATCACATTTGATAACTAATCATTTCTAATTTTTTATTAGATTTTTTTTAACTATTACATAATACAATTAGTTTATTTTTTTTATTTTTTAATTTCGATATATTGTAAATAATTCGGCACAAAAAATATTTGAAAATATATTTATCGTTTGCTGTTTTGTCATCGTTGTATGTCTGCCTGCTACGCACGTGTGTATGTGTGTATGCGTGTGTGTGTACGTGACACGCATATGTATGTATAAAAATGAACGTTGACGTTATCAATGATGACCCTGGGGCTTTTTTAAGGTATACTTTGTACAGGTGGAAAGCACTTGGAAGCTCGGACTCGATTGACGCCAAGAAGTCGCGTGTTTCATGCCTCTTCATTTCTCATTCACTTTCCTTCGATCGATATATAACGATGTTATAGTTCATCGCAGCCGTTCAGTTCACGAACATAATCGTCCGTGTCATCGCAGAATTATGCGAATTATTTGGCCAAGTCTGGATTAAGTAATAAATCTTTCAACAAGTATAATCTTTTGACCTATCAAATTTAATTCTATCCT
>NW_025113012.1:14799-17644 GCF_010416935.1 Polistes fuscatus | reverse complement strand
CTTATAAATTGATGATATTTAGGTGAAAATATTCGAGATATTTCTATATGTGTGTTAGATATAATATGAATAGATTATAGAACACTTATTGTTAGTTATTATCTCTAAACTACGTATTTAATTTACACTGACTCAATATTATCTTCTTCTTTTTCGAGATATCGCGAGTCGACGATTGCCAGGCTCCGGCATGCCTGAAATATATCTACGTTCGATATTTCCAAGTCTTCCTAACATTAAACTCCTAAATTATGAGTTTTAAATCTGCACGAAAAGAAAAGAAAATACAAAAAAATCAATTTATTTTCGGATTCATTCAATAAACATCGAAATTCGCGTTAGCGTTAAATAGCGGGGCACAAAAAGTATACATAAATAAAAGAAAAAATATTAAAAAATAATAAATAATAATAATAATATTTTTTTATTATTATTCATATATTTTATTATTTTTTATTAATTAATAATAAAATTTTATTTTTTTTTTATTCAAATGAATCACGGTATTGTGACGATGTAATTCAATAAATCGATTATACTTTTCATTTCGAATTAATCTAATTCAGTGAATTATCATAAGAGAATCGTTGATTCGTATCTTTCGATTATTGTCTTTCCAAATTTGGTTTCTTTTGTTAAGTTATGAAAAAAAAAATAAAAAAGATACAATTTCGAGACACACACGTGATGTTCAATTAAAACTAATAAAATAATTTAGATGAAAATCTTTTCGAAAAGTGTCATAATTTTGATAAATATTCTCCCCCCCCTCATCCCCACCCCTTCCACTTAAGAACTTTTAACCCGTTCTTTAGCAAAGCTGATAAAACGATTGAAGTATCATGTAAGATAAGAAAATAACAAAAAGAAGGACATCAAATTTAAAAAAAGAAATTTTAAATTAAAATTAAAACGTAGATTTAAAAAAAAAGAGAAAAATTAAAATTAAAATTTAAAACGTAGATTTGAATTCACATTAATATTGTATACGTTTTTAATATGGATGACTCGTACGATATAATTTAATAATGATTGCAAAATTACGGTATAATTACAGAGTAAGTATTTATATATATGTGCGTGTGTGCGCGTGTGGGTGTGTGTATTTTTGCATTTATATACTCGCGTAGAGAAATTCACATGATCGTTTATAATAAACGCGTGTTTTATTTAACTACGATTAGTTAGAAATTTCAAATAACTCGAATTATTGGATATTTTCTACACACACACAGACACAAGATTGAAAACATCATTTTTATTAGAAAAATAAACATCGTGCTCGTGTGTTTGTCACAAATCAATGAGAAACATTTCTAAATCATACGCACGTATATTTTGTTTATAAAAAAGAATTGTAATTTATTCTTATTCGCCATTAATCAACGTCACCTTCATCTTTAAACCTATTTCATAAAAACTCGTTAATGAACTAGTCTGTTATTTACTTATGTCATAAGAAAAAAGAAAAAGGAAAAAAAAAACATCGTACATCGTGAAATTACTGTTTCATTCGAAATAACGATTCTAATTTGCAATAAAAAAAAAAAAGATAATCAACATTTTCATTTTTTCTTACTTTTCTTTATTTTTTTTACGAAATCATTTTATTAATTTTATTTAATAAATTTATCATTCATTTAATAAATTTATTATTTTATTAATATTACCATATTTTAATTACAAATATCACGATTTCGATACTTTTAATCAATAAATTAATCATAATCTTTCTCTATAATCCCATTCTTCAACTACGTATTAGAAAAATACAATCGTCAAAAAGTATTATCTGCGCGATGATTGATTTTATCTAAACAAAAACAAACGTTTATCATCTTTTGATCTAATATAATCTAGTGATTTAATATAATACGAGTAATAACTTTTCTCTCAAAGGCTATTGGCTATTTTTAAGACTCCGAGTGAATATATAAACGACTTGATAAAAAGTACCAGAATAATAAACGCATTATTACTCCAACGAAATTGTAAACAAGATTTTTGTTTTCCTATATGGCACGAATTATGACACGAGTACGATGAACCTATATTCATTTTGATACGTTGAAAACGTTGAACGAAATATTTTATCCCCATACAAACGACATTTATTTAAATAAAAAAAAAAAGGAATTGTTTTTATTATAGGCTCAAAACTTTTCAGCCTACCCTCGTATATACATATATGAACATTATAATAACAATATTCTATAATATTCTAATAATACAAAGAGTGTGAAAAATAAAAAAAAAGATACAGTTAAAAATATAATTAAATATTTATCAAAAAAAAATAAAAATATAAAAATAAATGAGAAAAAAAGATACGAAGAAGGACGGACATGTGTGTGTGTGGATGTCACATTTGAAAAGATTCAACTCGTTGTTCATGGTCACTCGCGAACGTAACTACGACGGAAAACGATGACGAAAACATATAGAATGGAAGAATATATACTCATTCTTCAAAATGAGTAATTTTCGTAGGAAGCGTTTGTACGCGAGGGAATTCTATCACATGGCATTAATAATACGCAGCTCGTTTCACAATCCAGTGGTGTGGTGTGGTGTCGGTAAGGCTAGAGTATCCAGGTTTCGCGTGTAAACCCGAGTACAACCGAAAGTGGCCGAACGATCACGAGTATAACATAAGAGAGAGAGCCCGAGGCCGAAAGAAACCGAACGCGTTTCGGTCTACGTACACATACGTCGCGAGGTCTGGTTAGGTTAGGTGTGAGCCGAACCGAACTGATATGAGTAGAGTGAGCGAGCGAGAGAGAGAGAATGAGGGTGAGAATGAGGGTAGTGGGGGGGAAAGAGGTAGCAAGTTAGGCCGGCGGAA
>NW_025113012.1:10360-12403 GCF_010416935.1 Polistes fuscatus | reverse complement strand
TCTTTCTCTCTCTCTTCTCTTCTCTTCCGATCTTTTCTGTTCTGTTCTTTTCTTTTCTGTTGTACTTTGCTTTACTCCTCTTCTTCTCCCGTCGCTGCTACTGCTGCTGCTGCTTTGCTGTGATGTTATGTTATGTGATGTGATGTGATGTGATGTGATGTATGCTGTGCTCTTGAAAATCAATCTAAAAGTAGCCCGCTCGGTGGCGCGATCTCTTGGACAAATGTTGGACCGACTCGTGGCCGAGCCTACGTCGCACTGATAACGAATTAAGCTTTTGCTTCTTCCTTATCGTATTGCGCGCGCATTCCAATACCGCCACATGTCCCCCACTCTTCCTTCTTACACTGACTCTTTCTTACCTCTCTCTTTCTTACCTCTCTCTCTCTCTCTCACTCTTCTTTCTTTTTCTCATCTTTTTATTCGTATATTTTGTTAACATTGACATAGGTATTAGATAAGTATAGAATTTTGTGCAGATTTGTATTGAAATAAATATTACTTATTAGTCAATCCAATAAAATCATCTTATGATATTAAGAATAATAATGAAATTCTTCCTTTCGTTGTTTTTTTACTTTACCTCGTTTTGTATTCTTCAAAATCCTTCGGATCAAATTAGGTAATATGAATTTCATTATCGAAATAAAAATAAATATGATTTTTCATTCAGTTTAACGATCGAAACGGTAAAAACGATTCAATGATAACTCAGTACTATCGTACTTTGAATTTGTTTTTACCTGGCACAAATAATATCAACGAAATGAAATTGCGCGGGAATTTGTGATCGACGCGCCATCTCGATTAAATTTGAAACTACGTTCGATTTGAACTGTTCAACTGTTGCTTCGATTATTATTTGATTAATCTTTCTCATCGATGTGACATCACCCAAAATGAATATATTTCGGAAGGTTTTGTTAGTTTACGACGTTTCACACTATTATTGATCTTATTCGATTACTTTTTTTCAAATTATTAATGCAATCAAATTCGAAGCACAAAGGCCGCACAATCTCGATCGATGGGAAGCCATGTTGAAATTGTTTTGTGAAGTTCGACACATGCACCATCTATTGGATAATCTCGGTAGCTTTCGAAGCGGTTTAACTGACTTATTATGTTAATAAATCAATTGTATATTATTATATTCGAATTGTTTCATTTCTAATTCATTATATAATTGTTTTAATTAAAATTGAATAAAAAAGATTGAATGAATTTAATTATTGATTCGGTAATGCTTTATATGTATAATTTATACACAAGACTTCGTTAAATGTTTAAATAATTATTTAAATTTATTATTATAATTATAGATGATTTGATAATTGTTTACTAATCAAGAGAAACGTTAAATAATCGTACTTAATGAAGCATCTCATTTTTAAATACTTCCGTTGACCGTCTCGACAAAACGGGTTGCCTATCAGTAGGGGCTTTCATATAACAAATAAAATAATAATGACAAGAGAGAGGAAATAAGAGAATATAAGAATTTTTCTGGAAAATTCCATTTTACTATTCAATGAATAAATTCAAATGACAAACGTGAGAACATTAAGATAAAAAATTTAATAAAGAAGGTGAAAATAAGTTGTTACAATATACAACGTTTATGAATGATTTAAATGCTCAATCATTAATTTTATTGTTTCATCATTTGTTTGAATAACTTGTATTTTAGTAAATGAAACGCATCGATAAAAATTTAAACAACTCGCGAATATATTAGTACATATATGTATATGTATATATCTTAAATTTAAAATACGCAATTTGTGTGAATGACAACATCTCGCATAATCTTGATATGTAATATTTTAATCATTAATCATTTGAATTGTATATATCGTTATAATAGTTTTTCAACAATCCGTCAATATTTTCAAAAGTTTCTTTTATAATGTTTATACAAATTAATTGGTCACAAAACGAAATGAAAATAAATAACGTTGAACAACAATATTTTTCGAAATATATTAAAAATGAAAGTCAAATATTATTGCATGCGCAAATAGAATTGATCGCATAATTATC
>NW_025113012.1:0-2575 GCF_010416935.1 Polistes fuscatus | reverse complement strand
CTATTTTATCAAATAAAAGAAACAAAAGAAAAAGAATTTCGAGTCAAAGAAGATCGAAAACATTGATAAGCGCATATATGCGCCCATAGTAATCAAACAATTAATTAAGTAAAAATACAAACTATCGAATCTATTGTTTTCAATATTTACTCTTTTCCTCGTTTAAAGGGTCCCCATTTTTTTATTTTATTATTATTATTATCGTTTAACAATAAATCTAAACATTTATCTTATATTTTTATAAAATAAATTAAATTATTTTTTCAGCATAGAAAAAAAAAATGAAATACTTTACTAGCATTAATTGAAATAATTGAAATAATTTAAACGAAAAAAATGAAATATATAATGGAATTGTAATAATTTTACTTACAAAACCCCAACACAAGTATTACAGTTATACATATATAAGTAATTATTCATAAACAATGAGATAAAAAGAGACAGAAAGAGAGAGAGAAAAAGAAAGATAAAAAATCATAAAAAATGATCGATGATATTATTTTGACGGTATGAAAATATAAAAAAAATAAACGATTAAATATTAATCTCGTAATCATAGGGGATATACGATTTCTAATAATGTTTTTAGTACGTAGTACACATAGACACACATACATATGTATAAATATGTATTTGTATATGTAACGTATATAAGAAATAATATTAACGTGTAGTAATTGAAACGCTCGAGGAAGAAAGTTTAAATTCAGTTTATTCCGTTCGAAGAGAACTGTCCATTAGAAGGATAATGTAAGGCACTGTTCTAAATCATATGTCTGTTATAAAACAGACTATGTATTATGTATTAAGTATGTTGTATGTTTAACGTCAAACTTACATATGTATACAAATTGATTTGTTTATTATTTATTTCTTCTTTGGTCAATTGAAATTTTTATTCATTGTTGTTATTATTGGCAGAGAAAAAAAAAGAATATTAAATTGAGATCGATAAAAATTATTATTTGTTATATTAATTATTGTATATTGTACAAGATCTTTTTTATTTGAAATTTTATTGAATAATTTTAATTGTAGTTTAAAAATATTTTTCATATTTTTCATACTTCGCGATTCGTCAACTTTGATTTATTATTATTTGTAAGAAAAAAAAAAAAAGAACAAAGGATATGTAAAATCGTGATTTTGATATAAAATACATTTTTAAGTAGGATTTGAATAAAAGATTGGATTAATAAATAAATGAATGAGATTGACCTTTACCTCGATCAGATCATTTCCGATTTTCTTCGAAGCATTAATAATTTTAATTGTTAAAAGAATCCAAGGAGGCATTTAGTCTGACTTTCCCGGTTGAGAAGAAGAGAGGCTGAATCTTAAATATCGAGCCTTTCACTCCCGGATACGCCCTCGCAAAAGAACGTCAACGATAAGAGGAGCGGAAAGCTCGTTCAAGAAAACTCATCATCCTGAGATACAATTAAATTCAAGACAACATCATTCGTTTTATATATTAACTAACAATTCTTACTTATATCGTAAAAAATATAAACTTTAATAAAAATAAAAATACAAAAAAGTTTATCTTCGTAAATATCCTATTTTCATATAAAATTTTTATTTGTACATTCTATACAAAAAAAAAGAAAATAAAATAAAAAATATATACACTATATGTAATTAAATAATATTTCCAGAAGTTTTCTTTTTAAATCTTCGAAAGATTAAATAAATATATTATTTTTGTTTATTTTTTATTATTTTTTAATATGAAAAAAGTTTAAATAAATATATACAAAATAAGCAACGATAATTTATTTTTTAATAATACTATTATAATTTACAAAAGCCCGTGTTTCTCATTCGGTTTATATATTAACTAACAATTCTTATTTATATCGCGAAAAATATAAACTTTAATAAAAATAAAAATACAAAAAAGTTTACCTTCATAAATATCCTACTTACATATAATATATTTGTTTGTATTCTATTCTATACAAATTCTATACAAAAAAAAAAAATAAAATAAAAAATATATATACTGTATGTAATTAAATAATAATTCTCACACGAGATTTTTTTGTAAATTTTCGAAAGATTAAATAAATATATTATTTTTGATTATTTTGTATTATTTTTTTTATGAAGAAAAATTAAATAAATATATATATAAGAAACGCAAAAATAAATTTATTTATTAATAATATTATAATTAACAAAAGCACGAGTGTTTCTAGAATAAATCGAAAATAAAAATTCATGATATATCGAACCACACTAACATAGTTTTGAATATCTTTTCTATACATAATAAATATATGTATAAATCAGTAAGTTATTACATAGAGATACACACACACATATATATTCTAACACTAATAACGATGCCGTTAATATCGTATTTCACCTCACGTGGGAGATTTTCACACGGGAGTGCCGATCACGCTCACACTTTTAACAAACCGTATAACTTCTATCACTACTATTACTACTACTATTACAAACGATACGGAATTTGTGTAATAGAATTCAGGACGAATACGTTTTACCTATTCAATGATCGTTGATTGGATAAATTCATTTATTAGTAAATAGAATTGAAATATAT
>NW_025113011.1:0-57244 GCF_010416935.1 Polistes fuscatus | reverse complement strand
CCAATAGAATGCACTGCAGTTAACAAGGAACAAGCAAGACATGTATCTGTTAAAGTATAAATAAAAATGTTTGCTTCTGAAAAGAACAAATATTAATTTCTTGTTTTTAATTTATAGCAATAATAAACTTATTCTTTCTTCATTTTTGTCAATTGTTGTTAACTGGAAAAAGAGAGAATATAACGTTTCCAACAACGATAAAAAGAAGCTGACAAACTGAATCTTGATAGATTTTGGAAGATACTGCCAGTCTTTTGTATACGTAGAATGGGAGAAAATTAAAGCTATAGATATTCTATCAAAGGAATGAAGAAAGATGCATCTTGCAATTATAAGCAGCGAAGAATTAACAAAGAAGCGACGAACAAAGCGATTTAAGTTAGAAACGAAATAAGAAAAGTTATAAGTATTCCTTATACTTCCATAAACGAGGTGAACCTTTTTGTTGAATCCGGATACAAGCGAAGCGAGCAAGAGGTGAGATACGTGTTTAATCTTTTGTTTAAACCGCAATTCCTTATTATATTTAATTAACAACCAGAGCTTTTATGCTACAAGGCTATTTCCTGACGAGCTAATAAATTATACTTGTGTATTGATTTAACCACAGTGTTTTTTGTTTTTTCTATTTGTTGTTTTATTTTATTAATTTTTAATAATTGTATTTATGTAAATTGTATAATATCTTTATTATTAAAGTTTTTATTAAGTTATATTTTATTTTATTTACAAACGTAGAGTATATATGGCATTCGGGAATTGTAGTTATTCATATTGAATAACAATGAATGGAGAAGTAAATGTGTGTGGCTTAAATTTTCAGATTCACTACAAGATTTGCCAGAAATCGTACAGAAGGTTGCTGGACACGTTGCGATTTAAATTAATAAAACAATAGTGCCGATCGGACGTAGATCTTCAACTATTCTCCTTCGCAACAATATAAAAATTAAGATTAAGCGTTCACACTTATCTATAGTTTAAATTTAATTATTTTAATTATTTTAATTTGAAGTTATTATTAAATTAATATCCTTGCAGCTTTCTTATTGCCAGGATCAGTATAATTTTAAATTATGTTTTAGTTTTCAATATGCCTAAAACTATGCAGAGAAATGTAGAGATTATTGTCTTCGTAGGAAAAGGAATAAGGAAATAAGGAAAAATAATGAGGAAAATAAGGAAAACATAATGCACGCTAATGCCAAACGTTGTAGGGTTCTTGGTTGTGAAGAAAATTATTCAAAGGTTTGAATGCCTGCGAATGAAATTTTATGTACTCCGTCAACTTCTAATTACTTTGCGAACCATCATCTAAGCCTATGATTACCGGTAACAAATTTAAATAATTTAAATGTCCCAGCATAACTAATATTATTGCTAATTATTTATTTTTTTTGTTTGGTCTTTATGTTTGAAGCTATTTGAAGTTAATATTTATTTTATTTAACATTATTTTACATTTATTTCTTCAGGAAATCCAATTGTCTGCGAATGGAACTTTATGTGCCCCATCGACTTCGAAGTTTACTAGTGACTTCTGAACCATTGGCTCAGCCTATGATTACCGGTACAAATTTATACAATTTAAAATTCACAGCAATAACTAATAGTACTGCTAATTATTATTTTTGAACTTATACTTCTTTTGGTACGTTTGGGAATTTGGTCTTTATTTTTTACTTTTACTTCTTCAAGATTTGTCTACTGCAAAAGATGACTATCACAACTATATTACTGTGCAAGTTGATGTGCATATGGAAAATTCTTCTATGCCGTGTCATCATCGTATAACATCAAAAAACATTACATTAACAAACATGAAGCAAAGTTCACGATCTCGAGCACGAGATATAAATATTTAGCTGATGCTTCGATTATACATGTATGTCTAATCAAGACATCGTACCGGATGAAAACGCAATTCGTTAAACCAAACACAATCATGGATCAGAATTACCTCAATCAGATGTACCCTCTATTTATTCTAACTCTTCAGACCAGTTAGTAATTAATCATTCCACTGGCGAGCAAATTGATATGGATTTAGATCCTTCTTTACCATATAACAATTATCATCAATTTAAACGAGCTCATAAGGAATTTAAAATAAAATTCTTGGGCAATTCATTTGTACATCCATGCTCAGTATGTGACAGATTGTGGTTTAAAAAGGATTTAAAAGAGCCATCTAATGAACATAAGGATATTCTAACACAAATTATACCTAATGTACCTATGAAAAATACTAAGCTTTATAAACATGCATACAAGCTTTAAACAAGAAGAATATTCCTTTAATATCAACATATAACGGCTTCAAATATCCAGATGTACCTCAGCATCTACCACCTTTAGATTTAGTTTCTGAAAGATTAATTTCGCCTCGTATTTCTTTTATGCAGATCAGACGTCTGAGACATGTGAATGGTAAATACGCCATTTATGGTCAAGTAATTAACGTGCCTGTTTCAGTTAATACAATGGTCAAATTTCTTCAAAGAAATATTGATTACGATTATTGTATAAATGTACATATTAAACGTAAGAAAATTCACAATCTAGTTCCTTAGAGGGCATTGTTAACAAGCGTACAATTAAAGCTTAGCTACAAATTTTAATACCTTCTCCATTGTATAGAATGTACGATATTAAAATTGATGATTCATTTTTTAATGATAATCAAATTCACGACAAAGTTGAACAAATGATGTCAGCGAACACATTCCTTTAGAAGAGAGTCTTACTGCGTATCAACAGACATTAATGTGGGATGAAAAACAATATTATGTATTGCACCTGGCGAAGAAAATGTACCTCAAAGTTTATTAATTGATGAATTTTTTTATTTCTTATTTCTTGTTTCATTTTTATTTTATTTTTTATTTCTTATTTTATTTCTTATTTTAATTAAACCCTTTTTCTTCTTCATGTATAAATAAATAAGATTATACTTATTTTTTTGAAGTTATTTTGAGGTTGTTGATGCTATATTCATTTTGGTACGCCAAGGAAGTATAACTTCTTACGTGCGTACATAAGTACACACCAGTTTTTTTTCTATCTGTTTTTAAACCTTTTTTCATATTTCTTAATTTTTAAATATATACAGGAAAGAGAAAATTATTTATTACAAAAAATTAGGAACAATAAATTTGTTAACATCTCGCGCAATTAATAAAAGATGACTTACTACATAAACAACGATTTTTTAAAAGATCGGTTAGAAAACAAACCAGATTGACGTTTAAATATATTTCTCTTTCATTTGATTTTAATAATTTCGAAGCGTACCATGCATATCGAATCATTTTATGAAAATTTTTTATGACAATTGATGATGGACTATTGAATGCTTTACGATAATTATCACTCTGGAATCTTCGTTTAAAATATAAATAAATGTACAATAAATGTTAAAACTCCTGGATAAAAAAATTATATATGAAATTATTAATGATTAAAATATATATGATTGTTATATTTGTTAGTATATTGAAGATTTATATTATTTTATATACCTGGTAAAAAAAAATGTTAACTGTAATTCAAGGATAAAATTTTCCTTTATTATTTTCGCGAGATGTGAAAAAATTTATTATTTAAATTTTTTTGTAATCAATAATTTGCTCTTTCCTGTATATTTAAAAATAAGAAATATGAAAAAAAGATTTGAAAACAGATGGAAAAAAATTATTAAAAAAAACTTCCTACATGAAGGATCGAATACTACTAGCGGCACGAGAAGCAAGAACGCTATTACTGACGCTAGCGAGCCACTTGATAGACGGTCGAAATTAAGATAGTATAAATACATATATAACAAAATCAAAACTTTAAAACCTTTTTTCTCAAAATTGGCTGGGCATTTTGAAAAACCCTTTACTAAGATAACACCGTAAAAGTATACCACTAATATACCAAAGCTCGTTAAAATCCGTGTGTATCCCAGTGTAAGATCCCCTTGTTAGTTCGCCTTTGGAGTATGTACAATCGGGGTTGGTGCATTATCAATCTGCTAGTTCAAATTCTTTTGTCATAAATATTAACTTCTGCATAATACATCCTGCAGTACATTAGATAGTATTACGAGAAGTTACAGTATAACGTCAGTAATAAATAGTTGTATTTTAAGATCAAATAATTAAATTTTACCATCAAAAAATCGTAATCTAAAATCGAACGAATATAATAAATTAACAGGTAATTATAATTTGCTGATCGGCAGGAAATTACATTTTACATCTTATAACAAATTATTAATATGCAAAACAATAATGTAAACAGTCGAATAATGATAGAGTGTTTTACGGTGAGACAAAGATCGAATACAGGAGAAAAAGATCTAAGAATACGGTCAGCGTCTAATAATCAAGCAGCGAATACGTCTTACTGTATTATTATTAATATTATTTTTGTAATTTATTTATCAGAATATATTACATTTCCGTGAAGAGATCTTTCCTTCCATAACGAACCTATCATCACATTATCAGAATTCCTATTATTTTGTTCGTCAAATATCCTTTTGGAAGACTGACTAGTGAGAGGAGATCCCACATAGATTTAGTTTACACAAACTAAACTTAGCTATTGCGTTACGTTATTGAGTGTATTCACGTCCACTTCATTGTAATTCCCTATACTAGGTGCTAGTATTGTGATAGGAAAATTCAGGAGTGAACAATAAGTAGCAGTATACACTTTTTAGATTTTCTTCTCGCCTTTCCCCTTCTCCGAAAGACCTTTCCTGGCTACACAAACGGACCATCTTCGCACCACTCTTTGACCTCTTGCTTACACCCAATCCAATAGAATCTTTTGCGAATTCTATCCAGGGTCTTGTTCATTTCGAAATGTTTCCCAGTCGAGCTGTCATGTGCTTTCTCCAAGACCTCTTTAGTCTGAGCGCTTGGTACAATCCCTTGCAAAATGAACTCATTTTTATTCGGATGCTCCCATCTCCTTGAGAGCAGCCCTTTCTTCACTTGTTAGTCTCGTCCTCCCTTAAGATGATCCTCTTTACCTTTTCTTCAAGCTTTTTCTCCGCTTTTTCCCGCTTTGCGCAATAAGAGCACCCGGTTTTTTTGCAAGTACGTCTGGACAGTACATCCGCGTTTCCATGGGTCTTCCCTTTCTTGTGAAGGATCTCAAAGTTTATACCGTTGCAAACGCTCGAATCATCGAGCCAGCTGTCCGTCAAACTCCTTGAATGAAACGAGCTACTGAATAGAAGCGTGATCCGTCCGCAAAATAAACTTACGGCTTGGAGACAGCACTCTTCCTAAGCCGTGCTCTGAAGCATCCACGTCTAAAACGAATTGGTTCACTGCCTCAAGGAAGATCAGAACCGGCGGCGAGATGAGAGACTTCTTCAATTCGTCGAAAGACCGTTGACATTCTGCATTCCAGGAGAATTTCCTTTCTTTCTCCGTCAGTGTATACAGAAGCTTGGCTATCATCGAGAACCCTTTTCACGAATTTCTTGTAATAAGAACAATGCTCAAGGAAGCTCCTCACTTACTTTTTGTTTCGGTGTACCGGGCAATCTCTTGACCATATTTATCCTGCCCATCTTCTAATTTAACTCTCTACTTTCTTTATTTTACTTCAAAAGTTTAACAGCGACTGCTCCTTTGGCTTTATGCCTGTATTACTTCTCGTATTCAAATTTCCATTCGTTTTTCCGGCCATTATAGTAGGTTTTCAACGATAAGACAGAAATCTGTGTTACTGACTATAAATCAGATGGTAAACAAGAGATCCCCTTGCCGACTTCACTTGCTACACTAGACGTCTGGTTTATCAGTTACCGGATTTTAAGGAATCTTTCTTATCTACTTTATCTTTATCTTCTTTATCTATCTTTTTCAATTTGCCGCTCTAGACACTTTTATATTCTATTCTAACCTCGGCTTTTTTCTTTCACCCGTCACTGCTCTTTTTTACTTTTTTTACTTATTTTAACACGTTTAATCACTGATTTTTTAAGTATTATAAAGTTGACATGGAACCTCAACAGCTAAAAAAAATGAATAAGTTCATTTTATTGCTAACTTTTTTAATTAATTATTTAATTAGTTATTGATAATTGAAAATGTGAAAACTTTTTTTTTATTTCTAAGTAAAGCAACGTAGTTTAAAAAACAGGAAAAAATGAATAAGTACGCTAAATTGCTAACAAAATTATTTAAAATCTATAATTGCTAACTTTATTAATTAATTATTTAATAGTTATTAATAGTTACAAATGTGGAATGAATCTTGATTTAGCTCGTTTCCCATCATTGAGGTTGGAGTTTAAGTTTCATTATCAGAATTGGTATTGATTCTTAAAACTATGTCAATTTCATGTTTGATGTTCAATGACTTGAATAACTGAGAAACATTTAAAATTTAGTTTCCATTGATTTACAAGTCTAAAAAATTTCCGTTACATCGTGGACAATTATCTGAAATATAATTTTTAATATAGATACTATATCTACATGCTTTAAAATAATTTTGTTGTACTCAATGTTAGAATATTGGCTGGTCGTCTTATACCTCACTGTTATTGTTTGTCAGTTATTCCTACTGTGTTTCTGCACTGAAACATCCTTTTGTTGCATTTTTTGTTTATCCTCATTTCTGCTTTAAATAAATCAAACGTATGAAAAAGAATAATTATATACACGATAAAAATGCAAAGCAGCCATTAGAGTAGCTAATAGTTGAACAATATCACTAATTTCGTTACCGCAAATCGATATTTTGTTGGAAGCGATCCTTTCTATTTGTTTTCGTCGATTTGTGCCACCACAAGGTTAGAAAAACCATTACTTCGAAAAATGTTGATTAGAAGGGCTAATGTTTTAGCAGATTAAATATTTGCATTACACCGTACTTTTCGGAGAGTTTCATCTTGTGGGAGCCTACAAGAAAAAGTAGCTACAGACTTATAAAAATTTACTAATTTACTAATATAAATATAATAATTTCTTTCTTTCTTTAACTTTGATTTTAACTACTGATATAATATGTACAAAAGATCTTAATCTAAGCAAAGAAATAGACATAATTTACGGTTATGTACTTATACTTGCAAAAAAAATATTATTTTCGTATGTATTTAGCATATTTATATAAGTAGTATATAAAAAACATTATACTGATTGTGAATAGAAAAGATCAAGTTTTGATTTACACCAATCTTTCAATATTCCAACGAGCGTTGTTCCGAATAAACACAATCTCTCCTCTTCTCTTTATATCTATCTACGTATCCCTAATATTTCCTCGGTTAAAGTTTATACGAAACATAGCTTGTCCAAAAAATGAAGTATGTACGTCGAAAAACAGCAGTAGCAGCATGTAGAGGTGTAAATGGTAGAAAAAAGCGATTGTTAACGAAGAAAAAATTCAACGGCAGCGGTGATAGCATCGAGAGTAATTCAAGTAACGAACAAACGCGAATGTAAACGAAAATATTTCAAAAATTTTAAGAGCTTTTGTCCTAATCCTATTAACAATAAGTAGAATGTAAACAGCAGAATAAAGATTTCTTACAAGTTTTGTTTGAATGTATGTGTGCTTATTTGCACGCACGTCTTTCATTGAATTGTTCTTTGTTTTTTCTTTCGATTTACAACAGTAAATACGTTAAAATTTTAAAGACGAGATTATTTCGATTTCTTCCTTTCGTACGAATGATTAATTTTCTTTTAATTCTAATTGAAATAGCCCACACACATGTTCAATATTATTGAATAATATCTGTGATTATGCGTGATTATTTATTATTTACTATAATAGATATATTATATTATAATCTTAATAAATTATAGAAATAAAATAGATTTAATATCTTCCAGTCTAAAAAAAGGAGAGATAGTATAAGAATATTATGTTATAATATAATATAGGTATAATATATATGTATTGTGTTTACTAATATATATAATAATAATACAAATTATATTACATATGTATGAAATTAATAATTAATTTATAATTTTTGTTTATAATATATAATGTTGATTGATGATATTCATCGAGTATGGGCCGTCTTTAATAGTATTTCGTTGAAATGATATTATATACTGGATTATATAAAATATTTGTGATGATTTTAGCCGATCGAACATAAGTGTATGTGTCGATGTATTCTACGTGCATTATGAATTAATTGAAGTTTTCCGTGTATACTTCATGTATATATTTCACTGTATGCTCACGCAACAGTTAAAAAATGTTTTGAATTGTTCATCCTCACTCTACTAACCTTCTCCTCTTTCTTTCCACCATTCGGGATGGAACGTAATTCTTTATAATAATTCAAATGTGATAAAAAATTAAATTTTTACGTGACAAACATTTACGAATTGGCATTACGAATCGTTTTGAAATTTCATTTTCTTTCCGTATATATTATATTCCGTATATATATATACCAAACACACATTTCATTTGTAAATACATTCTACATTATATTCGCTGGCTGATGTGGATATAAAAATAGTAGATGTAATTGTGACAAATTTCTGTCGGAAAATTATCGATTTTCAATCGATATCCTTCTTTCCGTATAGTTCATTGATCAAGTAGTTAAAACGAATAAATAAAGGTAACCCCCGAAGAACACGATTATTTTGTTCCGTGTTCTTTGAAACCGTGTTGTTCGAGACTACGAAAAACGGGATTCCGTTTCAAGTGTAAAAATAAAAACAGCGTAACGTTTAAAATTTTCTTCTGTTAAATATAAAAAACTAAAAATTTTTATATTGTTTGAATTCATATTGGCAAAATCTTCTAAAAAATCTTGTATTACTTAATTAAAATTAATCTTTTAATTAGTTTTGTAAAAACGTTTTATCTTAAATTCTTAATATCAAAATAAAAGTGTCGTATCCATCTAAGATACTATATAAAATATTTATTATTAAAAATTTTTAAATAACATACTTACATATACATTTGTAAGTAATGTGTACGTAATGTGTATTTATTTAACACGTTCACGCCGGCGGCATATTTCTTGTTTCTTTCCCATAGGACGGCTATAATTAAAGTTTTTCTCTCCATCGGACGGCAGCTAATCCAGAGCGTAAAATGAAATTTAATAAAAAAAAGATTGTTTTCAATGAATATACGTTAAATTTTCATTATTTTGATTTTCAACTATATGGAAATTATTTCTACTTACTTAAGGCACTAAATATTTCATCGTTTATTTGCATCGTTTAATAGCACAAACAAATGCGTACCACCGGAGGTACGCGCCGGCGTGTAAATGTGTCAACATGGAAATTAAAATTGAATAAAATTGAGAAGTCGAAGAAGTGATTTTTCAAATTTCGCGATGAAAGTTATAATTCCCTTATAATTCTGAAGAATTTTGCCTTTGATCATAAGTCTCTCTTTTATCAAACAAATGACATATGTGGAAATTATTTTTTATATCAAATAATATATATTTTATTCTGTTTTAAAAAATTACTCGAAAATCGAGTAGTTTGAAACCGTGTAATTCGGGAAAAGATATTCGTATTCTTAAAGTACCGTGTTTTTCGGGGATTACCTGTATTTACCATAAACGTTTACGCTTACACATTACAATAATAAAAGCTCAGCCAGATGGCAACTCGTATTATTGCATGATTTAATATCAATTACAATCGGTGTAACATTGTTTTCGTCCATTACCCAGGAAGACCTGAGATGGATGACGTAATTCCAAAATCCTGTGATAGAATTCTACCACTTTCAAAAACATTCTCAGCAAATTATGAACCATCCAGTGTTTCTTTTAAAATCTTTTAGGACAATTTCGAATTTTGTTCCGGCTTCATTACGCAAGTATGTTTTCCAGAATAGAAAGAGATTTTACGTTACTCCAAATTATGCCTGGAATGGAGTTATAGTTTTTTCTGAGAAGACTGTCTCAAGGACTCGGCGTATCTCTGAACACTTAATAAGCTTAGAGCCTCATGGAATTGATTTTATGAATGACCGAAACTTATGTTAAGGACATTGCGTACACATTTTGAATTTGGTGATTTTAGATTTCAAGTATTCGCAAAATATTTGTCATCTACGAAAAAAGATGCACTGATTAGATTGTTGATATTCAATAGTTTAATGACGTTTGTTATTGTTGAAATGGACAATTATACGCATCAGTAGGATGTTCTCATGCGTGTGTATGAATGTTCATACGAATATGCGGGAGGGGATGAAGATTAGTAGAAGACTAGAAAAAATTAGTAGTCGTTTTTTTCTGCGGTAGAACATGTGCCCCTGTATGTAGATTATTCCGTTGAAATGATATGTGATATGACTTGTGTTTACTTTTGTCTTTTGTAGTTGAATAAACGGTTAATTTTTTTATTACCTATTTCCTTTCTATTTTATTGCTCCTAACGTCAAACTCTCACCATTTATGTATTTATTAATAATTTAATAATAAACTTTCTAATTCTATGTATATTTGCTGTCTTATAAATGTTTACATTGCAATATTGTTTTTTATAATTTTATTGTTTAGTTCTAAAAATTTATAGGCTTGATCTTAAACATTTTCTTTGAAATAGTCTAATATACTCTATGTGATGTTTGTTGATCTATAGCTATAATTTTTAATTGGCGTAATTAATGCTTGATAGCATAATATTTTTATAAGTTTGTTAAGGTAATTGTATTTGAAAAAATTGATACACATTTTCAAGACAATATAAATATCAAAAGTTAAGTTTATTATCGAAATAAATGCCTAGATATTTTACAATTTTTTTATGTGTGATATTGATTCCGGAGTCATTTTTCTTTTCATTCAAAGCAACGTTTTCCAATTTTGTTTTACATTTTGGTAACAAGTAGATATTAATGGTGTGAATAGTATGGTCTCACATATTTGCCTTGGTTTATTTTTAGTTTCCAGATACAGTAAAATTCATAAATCTTGTTAAATAAATTTGGAAGATTAGACTTTTTACATTTGTAAACGTTATCGTTTAAGTCACTGGGCTACTTGGAAGATGACGGAACTTATAAAATATAAACAGACCAACAAAACGTTAAAGGATTTTTCTCGGAATTGGCTAGCCATTGGCCGGATTTATGTTAACGGAGGAATACTCTGATGATATACTACTGATATATCAAGTTACATTCTCAAACTGTATTTTCCAAGTGTAGATACCTCCTTGCAAGAAGGAAAATATTGATTTTTTTTGTCGACAGAAATTATTACTAGCTATTTATAAAAATATGTTACAAATGGTTTCGGATCGATATTCGAAGCATAATAATGAAGCTGACTTGAACGGAGCTATTTCTTATGTTTCGTCAGATTAAAAAATGAAAATGCGTTTTTATTTAATGCGTGGTTATTTGAAACTCTCTTATATCGAAATTAAGAGACAATCTTTTAATATACACGATGTTTAAAAGTACGGACGATATTTTTAAAGTGTTTAAAAATTATTCTTTTCATTGAAACTCATGTAATAATATTATGATCTATAAGATATCTTTCTCTTCAAATAAACATAGTTTTTAGAAATACTTATATTCCCTAAACCAGCCAATTATTATCATAGTTTTTATACATTGATCGTGACAAAATTTCCTTTTTTTGTTACAAAAAAAATTATTTTACAAAAAGGATGCATACGAAAATTTTCCTTAATTAAAAAAAAATGTAATTTAAGACAATTATTTTAAAATTGTTATTATACTTAAAAAAAATGTATAATATTGATTTTTGCTCTTAAATAAATTATTCATAAAAGTATATATTTTCTTTCTTTTGTAAAAAGAATTATTCATTATTCCTTTAAAAATTCCTAGAACTTTATATTAGTTTAAAGCCTTAAGGCTCGCGTTACTTCTCAAGAATACTTAAGAAAAAAAATGGAGTTATATTGATATGGTAAATTATTCTTCATAAAAACACTGGGACATACATATGCGTACGCTGAGTTTTCTGTTATATTAAAATTTTTTAATGGAATAAAAGGATTCAATTATTTTCGTATATGTGTATTGATTTCAAAATAATTTCGTCGTCGCACAATCTTATTTTTGTTTAACATAAGTAAAATAAAAAATATAAAATAATTTTAATCACATTTTGTTTTCGCTTCAGAAAATGTTTCGCTCAGTAAGTGAGGATGATTTATTATAATATAATGAAGAATACCCTATTCGAATATTAGTTCTTCTGGATTCAAATAAGGAGGTCTTATCTACCCTTATTAATCTCTTCAATGATGTTTTTTATATTTAGCTAAAGATTCAAATAATACACGAAGATACGATAAAAGAAATTATTTTCTCTCTACTAAAGTTTAGACCATCCTACGAAAATATGAACGTAGCCAAGATATTCCATATAACTATATACAGATTTACTGGTAACTTTTAAAGCATCCATAAAATGAGCAGTAGTCCACAAAGGATTCGTTCTTATTAATTGCGATAAAAATATTATACAATCACTACTACTTATGGTGTTTAATGGATACACACAAATTAGGGTAATAAATATCATATTAAATGAAAATAATAAACCAGAATTCAATTGTCGCTAAACATACGTCAGGAAACTATAATAATCCAACGACAGAACTTTTTCTGTAGTATTGTTAACACTTGTGGCTTTTCTAAAATTTATCCATAATCTTTGCAACACCACTTTCAATTTGCAATCCATTTTTAAAAGTATTCAACAGTGACCAAAACTCATCAATAGAAGCGAATCTGAATATCCAAGTATTCAAATAACTCTCTATATTAATGTTAATATTTCATTATTTATAAATCTCGTTGTACTGGGTTGCGATCGTAAATAACTTTGAAATATTACAAATTGGAATAAGTATAATAGTTGTAATGCTGTGTGGAATTGATTTGATAATAGGTGTCATTGTTAATAGCACTAATTAGAATTTCTCGAAATAAATGAACAATAATATCTTATAAAAATATACGACTTTATCGTTAGTGATGGAATTTTATAAATGATTTGATTGTCGTTATTCTGACTGAATGTCCTTGTGCCGGCTAGTGTTGATAAACATGGATTTCAATATTATTGTAGAAAGTGTCACAAGTCAATTGCGTAACCATTTACTTCTATTAGTTTTTTATTACTAGACTGCGGATGTTAAAGCAAATGTTTATTTTAGATGGAAGAAAATAAAGATTTTGAATTTGGACAGAAGTTTATTACATCATTTATATTTATCGAAAATGTGTTTGTTATTTTGCATAATTTCCGTATAATGCATATGCGTTAATTTTATTACATATTCCGTACATATGTAACAGCATATGCATTTCACTGTGTACATCTCAGAAAATACGTTCTATCCATCATTGAGCTCTTACACGATAACGGAGATCTAAAGTCACATCCATTCCTAAACTATCCTTGGGAAACGTATATACAAAATGTTCCGGAGTAGCGTGATTCGCACCACCATTGAAGGGACAACACAACGTAAATTGTACCCGTCAGAATCTATAATGTTCTAGAGACAAAATTTAAAATGTAAATTATAAAAGGGAATACAATGCCTGAAGAAAAAAACTTCTAGGTTTAAGCGGGAGCGTATAAAAGAACTTAAAGCTTGAGGGCTGGTAAAATACGTTTTTATATCTTCGCGACTTAAAATGAACTTTTCGAAAATTTTAGGCTAGCACATACACACTCTTGTCCGTGATATTTAATTAAAGAAAAAGAACGAGCAGCCTTAATGATAGAGTTATAGGCTACACCAGTGATAACGAACTTTTTTGGATGCGTGGGTCAAATTCGGCTTATCGTCGATTGCAGCGCTAATTCGTGGGTCAGTATTTAATAAGCGAGGTGACCTTGGAAGTGGGAGGGTGGAGGCGAATCAACTTTGGGAACTGAGAATCAAAAAAAGGCCATAAGTTCGGAATAAAATTATAGTAATCTTATTGAGAAACCTTCTGTTGTTTATGTTCGGATAGTTTTTTAATATCAGGTTTATACAGTGGTCTTCCTCTAAGATATCAGTCAGTAAGATATTACTTTCCCTCAATTTACTCTACTTCTCTATTCATTTTTCCCACTGTTGACGCAAAATAGTATCTTTTAGCATGCGCCTACGCCGACATATGTATCCCTTCTTTCTTTCTGTATTCCTTCTTCTTTTATAGCCTCATCTCTTTCGAAGGGAAAGGGGTCCCTCTTACTCTGTGAAATATTTTTCTCGGAACCAGAGCCACGAGCTTGATATATCAGGGGGGACCACTGTATTGCGCATTCATTAGTTTTTAACATTCCCAAGCTTATTTCTTTTCGTCGATTTTACAAAATTCATTTACAAGAATAATTTTTCACAGAAATACGTTCATTCAAATATCGTTAAAAGAGCAAGTGTCTTAATTGATTTAAAATTATTTGATAAACATTCCCATATATTTAATAGAATATTAAAAATTTTTAATATTGGTTGATTATCTACGCGTGGATCAGCATCTGACTCGCGGGTCATAGGTTTACCACTCGTGGACAAGGCCGTTCAACGGAACCTGTATCGGTCTGCAAACGATATCTTGAATAAACATACGTACATTAAGTATTTGACTGTATCTTTGGTTGATATAGCTGCTCCATTTATGGTCATAGGAGGACATGTGCGTTTACGCAGCGTAATGGTTATATGCGCCGATTTACTTTTATTTATATTTACACGCCATTTTTGTGACATCAACTTTCTATTATTCGCATATGACGTTGAAGCATATCAGTCGCGTTGAAGAGATCGCAGTCCGATGATAACAAAGCTGTATAGTCCGCAAATATTGCCGTAGTTACTTCCTCTGAGGTAGGTAAATCTGCAGCGTAGATTGCATATAGTATGTGTATTCTGTGTAGATTTCTCCAACATGGAGTTCTGTGGCGATTGTGATAAGCTAACGATGAGGAAGAAAAAGGGTTAAATTAAAATAAAACACTTTTTTGATCCAATAGAAAGTGTAATACTTCATTGGCTTGTCAGAAAAGACTTTGCGGCTTAAAAATCCTGGTTGATGGATTCGATACAATAAGGAATGGCGTCCACCAAAGATTGGACACGCGGCTCATCTCTCGCTCGCTTCGTTTGTATATAGATACAATAATGAATCTCACCACTCGCTCGTCTATGGAAATGTAAAGAGTTCTTTTACACTTCGCTTACTCTCTTTCTCGTCGGTGTGCCGATTTCGCAGTGATATACCTCTCACTCGTAAGTGAAAGATTTACCTGTATGTATCGTCTTCCCGTCACTCAAAATTTGTCCTCGTGGGCGTCAAGCGGAAGAATAGGACGAGTGTCTTTACTAATGGACCTAGTAGGGCATGCTTAGTTGCGGTTTGAAGATTGGGGAGGCGCGAATAACAGCACAACGATAATCGCTAAATATCTAGAGCCATGAACATATTATCATTTCGATATTCCTTAAACGATCGAGGCGCGTATTTCGAATATACGCTAAGAATCTACGATCTTTACGAATCGTACAGCGAGGATGGGGGTAGTGCCTTTGGTCTTGCCACGCGTAAGACACGGGGTCAGTCGAGTTTGGAACTGCTCGCGAGTAAGATCGATTGTGAGTAGATACAGCCACCCTGTGTGTAGCTTTGTTCTAAGTGTCGCTACAACAACAAATGGAAAATATTCGTAATCGCAAAGAATTTAAATTGCTAATCCAATAAGTAGGTAAAAATGCAATTTTTTCCGAAAATTTAATCGCGGTCAAAATAGATGACATTATAATAAAATTTTTCAAACCCTTTTACATAGAAATGTGCATATTAAATAAATCTAAATTACGTTTATACAAGATTCATTACGATTACATGATCCCTCGCTTACCGGAAAAATGTAAAATTATTTATACCGATACGGACAGCCCAATCTACGAATTAAAATGCGAGGATGCTTATGAAACTATCAATATGAGATTCCGCGCGCGAAATACAAAAAAAATAGGTTCGATTAAAAAAAAAAATAATGGTAAATTACGACTGAATTCGTTTGATTAAGAGCTACAATATACGCTATTCGCTTAGATAACGTAATTATAAAAAAAATTAAAGCATAAGTAGAAACGTTTTTGCGAAAAATATAGAGTTCAAAGACTATCTCGATTGTTTAAACAAAAAAATAGAAAAAAGTTCTTAAAAATAAAATCACTTCCGATAATAACAAAACTTATAAATTATAAGCCACTCAAAGTGGCTCTTAATGTTACTATGATAAGAGATACTTTATACCAGATTTGATAAGCACGCTGCCATTGAAACTTTACTCCATCAAAACGAAACGAAAATAAAAAACACAAATTTTATTAGCTCGTTACGAGAAAATAAATTCCATCTTTCAATTTATGAATGTTTTACAAACAAAGACTTCCTTTATATCGTCGAATAACTATTACTAAATACTTTATTAATTATAATAAGTATATTATACAAGACTTATCAACATATTATTAACATTGAATAGAGTTACGAATCTGTAGATTAAATAAGTAAAGTTTCATGCAAATCGAAATATATACTATAAAATTTATGATATATTTCTTACAAATGTAAAGATTGCTGATGCCAATATAGTATTTGTACAAATAACTTGGAAGTCTTTAATATTCAGTAGTACTAATTAATTTTTAAATGATACCATTGTTTTTGTAAAGGTTTGAAGAAAATAATGACATATAGAACATGCAATAATAATTTTATTAATATAAGGAAAATATGCACGACATGTAACGACATTTTTTGTGTACGCAATTATTTGATAAAATGATAACTTCATTTTCAGAATATTTCAATAAATACATCGCTAACTTTATTCTAAAATCGGGAATTAAAATATTTTTTCAGTTACTTGTTTGTTGTAACTGATAATCACACAAATGGCCTATAGCGTCTCGGAGGTCATTGGTGATCCCCACTACAAATAATGTGCTAAACACAATTATACAACTCCCTTTATCTGCAGTAAAAAAAGTTTAACATCATCATAAATCTTATATCAAACCTTAATCTTTGAGAAATTATTCACGTATTGCGTTTCAGATAGAACAAGGGAAAAGTCTTAGTAAATCCTAACCGAAATCCTAACTTAAACTTGTTTTTCATTTGTCTATTTTAATAATTATAAGTATCCTTTCATAAGATAATAAAAAGTTCTAATATATAATATACATACATATATATATATATAAGTCTAGTGTATATGGTACCAGTAAAGTAAATGCCGGCATTCTACAGATTGCCTAGGCATTGTATATAATACCTAGGCATTCCATTGAAAAATAAATGCTACTTAAGCAATGTTGAGAAAAATACATCATTGGGCAACATGCATACACACACAAACACGATCAAGCGAGCCGGAAGGAAAAACGATAAAGGGGAGCTTCTTCTGTTGATTTTTGGGCTTCCTCGAAAAGATAAGGACAAATAAGAGACCGGCAAGGCTACCGATACCAAATCGATTTCTTAATAACGGACCGCCGACCAGTACACTACGTATCTCTATATATTCTTTTCGTCTTTCACATTATTTCGCATAATTTGTATTCAGTATACTTAGTAGTATACTTTTACAGCAGTACTTTTGCTCTCCATTAGTCAATCAATCATATAAAAATAGCATCACATTCTAATTATCCAAATTATCACTTATATTGGTTACACCACGTATAGCAATTATAGTTCAACAGTCACAAGCATATGCTGAATCTACGACATCAGTTCGTGATGCTTTTGTTGCTGAATGTCAAACAAAAAATGGACAAATAATAATTATTATTAGCGTTTATATCTCTTCGAATAAGAAAGTTGACGATATCATCTATTTTACGAAACTTCTTTACCTGTATACAATTGTGATGATGCAACAATTTTCGGTAAAAAGAAGGATCAGATATCACTAACACTAGCTGGAAACTTCAACGTCAATTTTGCACCCAAAAATTCAGCAAACCTCTTTTATTTTATGCAGGAAAAATTTCATTTTTAGATGAATGGTTACCGTAATATCTAAAGAACGAGTTCTGCAACCACCATAGATTCTTCATTCTCTCGATTTGTGAACAAAATCGAGTCAAGAACATACGTGTTTTATTTTAGGTATCGTAAAGCCATCGTCTCCAGTTTATCTACAAAATTACTTAAAGATTGTGCAAAAATAGATGAAATAAATTGAGTTATAATATTTGCATTGTCTGTTCTGTTTATTGCATTTTACGACACTTTCACTCGCGAATCCTCTTAAAATATATATATTTTGTAAATTTATATATCTGTCGAATTAAAATAGTCACCTGCGATAAAGAAGTCTCAATTACAAAGCCCGCACGGAGTTGCCCGCGTTTTTTTTTTTATTTCGTAGTCTGTAAGTTCCACTGCGTTCCACGGTTGTAATTTTGTTTTCATTGGTACTGTAACTCCTTGCTGTGAAAGTTTAGCTGCATATTTAGCTTTTTCCGAACTCCAGCTACCTCCAACAAATTTCAGCATTGGTCTTTGGCATCGCAGAAACTGAAGTGTAGAAACAAGTATAATTATTAATTTTTTTAAGAATTAATAATTAATGAAATTTTAAATATTTTTGTAATTTTCATATATGTATCAATTTTACTTATTTCTCAGATGTGATGTTGCTAACGATCTTTTTAAGCTTAATTCTATTACTATTTGTTTTGCACTGCAAAATAAGATATGGAAGAATTGGAAGAATACTTAATCGTCTGCCAGGACCAAAATCATATCCCATAATTGGAAATGTGCTTCATTTAAAGGATTGTAAGCTCTAATAGAAGTAAAACTCTTTTAAATCAATAATTTTCTACCAAATTCTATATTTACATAATACGAACATTTTGTTTCTACAGCACATTATTTGATTCAAAAAATTTGGGAACTAAATAATAAATATTTTCCTACTTAAAAAATCTGGACCTTACAATACTACATAGTAGTTCTACTTCATCCGGATGATATTAAGGTAAGTGATTAAAAGACAAAATCAAGATACATTTTTTCCTTCTTTTACTCAGTACTCCGGATACAAAAACCAATAGCGAAATTTTGTCGAACAAAGAAAAAAGGAATTTTCTTGACAGGTTCTGATGACGAGCACGGAAAATATTGATAAAGAAGATGTTTATTACTTGTTGAGGCCTTGGTTATCCTATGGATTGCTGACTAGTACAGGTGATAGTTCAAGAAAATCATGAAAACTTTACATATTTCTTCATATTTAATGATTTGTATCATTTGTAAGGTAAGAAATGGCAAAAACGGCGAAAAATGTTGACACCCGCATTCCACTTTAAAATTCTGGAACATAGTGTTACTACTTTCAACAAAGAGGCACACTGCCTAGTTGAATCCCTCAAACAAGAAGGACAAGGAGACGCTATTGTTAAAAATTTACAAACATTCATTACGCAACATACACTAAATATAATATGTGGTAAGTCGAGAACTATCTCTTTATTTGTTGATATTTAAAGAAGAAACATAATTTATGCAAGCTCACTTGTAGAAACTGCTCTCGGTACCTCTTTAAAGGAAAAAAAAGAAATTGAATCTAAGTATCGTGAAGCTGTTCACACTTTCGGAAAAATCGTTAAATACAGGTAATTAATATTTCGGTTACTATAGAGTGTATTAGTCGATTAGGAGAAGGAATGTGATGAAAGGGAAATACTTTTGTTTTGACAGATCATTAAGACCTTGGTACTGTATACACTGTATATTTGGACTTTCTTCAGTTGGTCGACTTCACAGAAAAGTATTGAACACATTACACAATTTTTCAAAAGACGTAAGTTAGTCCCTCAAATCCGCAAAAAACTCAAATTACAATTATATAAATTCTTTAAAATTTTTCAAATTGCTACACTTATTATAGATAATTGCTGAAAGAAAACGATTTCACGAAAAAACTAATGGAAAATATTTACACCAATTTGAAGAAATGGATAATTTCGACACTTCCTTTCAAAACTCGGAAGAAACAAATACAAGTATTTTATTTATTGTAATATAATAAATGCTTATTTTACGAAAAATTATTATTCATAAATTCTTTTCACAGATTCGATACATAAAAAGAGACTTTCTATGCTCGATCTACTCATAGCCGCTTCTCTAAATAGTAATCAAATTGATGACGAAGGAATTCAATAGGAAGTAGATACTTTTATGTTTGAGGTAAGCTTCATTATTTAATTCAAATAATAAGAGATAATTAGAAAATGATAACTAAAAAGGTTAATTTCTATTTTATTAATTATATTGTACTTATTTCCTATCCTTATAAATTGTTCTCATTACATGCAGGTATTTTAAGGCAACATATAACGCTTTGAAAAACTCTTAGGGTACTTGTGTTGGATTGTTATCAAACAGCTCTTCTAGCGAAACTTCTTCCAAATTACTGTTTCAAAAACATTTGAAAAAACTCTATCTGCTATTTTTCTAAATGTTTTAATTTACAAAAGATTCAATTATTAAACGATGCGTTTTAATTGTGATTTTGTTGAGGTAAAACTATTGAAAAAACACATGTCTGAAGAACAACTTATCTCGTTTCATTTTCAATCGATTGCAAAATCTCTGATGGGTCAAGGGAACATTTATGTGTTAGGATTAGGTCCCTTTGGAGAATGTTTAAACTACAAGAAACATTAAACGTTATCGTTGAAACTTTTCTTCCTTAGAATCGGTACCCTATAGTAGCAAGGAGCAGAAATTTAGTTTTTAACCTAATGTGAGAAATTTGTTTTAGGGTCACGATACAACGGCAATGGCATTGATCTTTGCTTTGAGTCTCTTTGCAAAACACCAAGATGTCCAGGTATTCCTTCCAATTCAATAAATAATTAAAACATTGATCGGCAAATATTCGCGTAGTATCTGTATAGTGTAATTGATAGAATATTTATTCGTAGCAACGTATAAGGAACGAAGTGAACACAATTATGCTTGAAGATAATTACAATCTGACGATCGCAGATCTTCAAGAATTTTCGTACTTGGATAGGTATATAAAGGAATCACTCCGTTTATATCCAAGCGTTCATAGTATATTTCGTACTTTAACTCATGATTTGAAACTAATAATAATATAGTTTTAATACGTAATATAGTTAAATTTTACGTGGATTTTAACTTTATCATTCCAATGAAATAATTAATTCATTTTTAGATGATTATTTAGTCCCATCGGGAGCGATATCCGCTGTTCACATATATAGCGTACACAGAAATCCAAGATATTGGCCAGATCCCAATGTTTTCGATCCCGATAGATTTTTACCAGAAAATGTTAAAAGACATTATCCTTTCTCATATATTCCATTCAGCGCAGGCCCAAGAAACTGTATTGGTAAATGTCGTAATTACAGATTACGTGTTTATTTTATTATAGATCAAAAATATGCAATGCTAGAGCTCAAACTGATAGTAGCTCATATAGTGCGAAATTTCTACTTGGAACCAGTCGATAACATTGATGATGTTGAAATAGCAACAGGTTTAACTTTAAACTCTATCAAACCACTTCGAGTAAAATTTATTCCCGTTAAGTAATTATAATTTTGCATTATATTTTCCCTAAAATCATGTATTTATATTGGAACACAACTATAGATAATCTAATTGCGATTGTTAGTTTCTTTTTGTTAAGGTTTTAATATTGCGATAGTTAAAGACATCGTTAAAAAGAATCCTTAGAGAGCAGTTAAAAAATCTGAATTCACACCACGAACGCTAGCTTACTAATATTTTATAATAATTCTATTATTATTTTTAATCGTATAAATTTGTTTGATAATTAATACATTTTTTAATAATCCTCATGTTTAGTATAATAGTATACACTATTAGATAAAAGTTTAAAATAACAACAAATTTTAAATAAAAATAAACAAGATCTAATTTCTGACAAGGGAGTAATTCTAACAAGGGAGCAATTTTTACATTTTGTATTCTTTTTTAAGAAACTGCGATATTTAGTTTTTCGTGTGTTTCTAATTTAATACTTGTTGATGATTTTTGTAGAAATTGTTAGAGTTGTTTGAATAGATAAGATCAGTTTGAACATTGTTTTAAACTGGATATAAGAAAATGCATAAATATCTTAAAAACTAATTCAGCTTGTTAATATCTTATTTGATTTAATAACAATAAATTAATTCAGAATCTATGGATACATTCGATATTCACGAAAATTAATAAGTGACGTTAAGCTTTTAACTTGAAGTTGGCGCACATTATAAGCTGTCTGCTTGCTAAAATAATTACGAAACGGAAAGTATATAAATAATATAAATTACCTTTTAATATATATATTACACTACATTTACCTGCAATTTAAATTTATACATTTTGATTGTAGTATACATTTATTTCATGTGTCTTTCTCTAAAATAGAAATTATAATAATATAAGAACTATTAGCTCCAAAAATGTAATACACATTTATATTATTTAGTATATATTATTATGTATTATTATTATTATAAATATATTATTTATATATTTAATTGTTTGTAACTTTGGTTGCAATGTAAATAATCGCCAGCAATTTTATCACATTTAAGGGGGTATTCTGATCTAGAAATTTGAAAAAATCGATGTTTTTTTGGTTAATATTTTCAAAGCTTAATCCTTTAAGAATGTGTCTTTAAGAGGATTTTTCAAAATTCAAATTATTTTCGAAGAAATAGCTGTTTTAGTGACCCGGCATCCAAACCGGGTCGGCCGGAACGAATCTGACAAAAGACGTTAGGGGCTATCCGTCTACCTGTGATCGTTTCCTCGTAAAACCTTTTGTGCCTTTATATATATATTGAAATACAATAACCGAAGAGGTAATCTTTATTAATTTTGAAATAATCTCTTACATTTAGTGTTCAGTTAGATCCAGTTGCCAACAGTGGAATTCTAACCTTCAATTCACGTGGACGCATGTGTTCTGAGTGAAATAAAAATATTTTGAGTTGTAATTTTAATTTTTTATAGTAAAATAAATCGAAAATCCTCGAGGGAAAGGATTTCGCGTCCGAATCGATAAAAAAAGACGATTTCACGGCAATAGATTCTCGGGAGAGCAAGACATTAGTCTTACGAGTACATCAGCTGCAAAATTGAGTAAGTTAAGTCATAAAGAAGTGATTATTGAAAATAGTTACGGAAGAGAGAAACGCGGAAAATGCTTTTTTCGAAGTCGAGGAAGGTCCCATGTATGCAGCAGGAATTGCGGATTGAATAAATGTAAGTATAAAATATCACTTTATGACTTAGACTCCGCGAAACTTTACGCTGAACTTTAAACGCCTTTTTCTCCAAACTATCTTTTTTAAAATGGTAGCCACGATTTCTCAAGTTTTACAAAACCGATTTACTTGAAGTTTGGTGTGGGTCTTCTCTATACACTTATCTATCGTACTAATTATCCTCAGCCATAAATTTAAATTTTTACTATTTTTAAAAAATTCGGTAATCTCAAAAAAGTAGTAAAAAAATTAATTTTTTTCAGGCAGCTGCCATTTTGTGAGAAAATATTATTTTTCGACTCTTTTAGTTTGTACAATAGTGACATTACTCTAGATTAATAATCTTTTTTTTCAGATTACTAGGAGGGTTGGAATCGTATTTACAATCGCACGCCATTTTTTTGAGACCCCACACTTCATCGGCCGATAACTTTTTGAATTTTCAATTTTTTTACTTTTCTTTTTTTATGTATTCTTGAAATATTAATAAATATCTGATAAAAAAATGCATACTAAAAATATTGTTACGTCTGAACTGACGAAAGTGGTTTAAGTAGTAAGTGCTAAGCCTGTTTTGGCCACCCTGCATTCACCGAGCTTAGCCGGGACCAGGTAAGTTCGTCTTCCCAAGATTGAATAGCGATAAAAAACGGCAAATGAGCGAAGATGCGAGGTAAATAAAGGTAAAGAAAGGGAAATGAAGCAAGGTGATACAAATTATAAATTCCCGTAGCTCTGATTCACTAAGATATTTAATTATAAATTCGTTTACTTACAGAAAAGTGAAGGCGCAAGACCCTTTAAGTTGTTTCAAATCGGTTGCGATTGCTTCAGGAGTGCTTGGGCTGGTCGTTGGTTAGCTTCTTCCCCGATTACCACACGTTTGTATAATACTCAAAGTTAAGAATCAAAAGTCGAAACTAAAATCGGAATGCAGCTAATAACTTGAAAACAGATTACAGCTAATTACTGAAAAACTAAAGTCAGAATGTAGGCATGAGGGCAAAGTTCTCCTAGTATTTACAGGGACCAGAGATCCTGTCGTGGAGAGGATGGTCCTTTCCCCACCTTTTTGACGCAAGCCAACCCAAGAATTCCTGATGCATCACCGTTTCTAAAACATTCTTATGAAAGCTTACGTATTTTTCTTAACATTTCGTAGATAATTAATACAGTTTCTTATTCTTAAAATCAAAGTCTTATTTAATATTTCTTTTACATATTTTCATTGTTCGTTTCTATAGCATGCAGTAATTTTCCTTCTTTCAATATTCGAATCTTATTTAATTAATTTCGACGATATTCATATAATAATCCTTTTTTAATTATTCATTAACAATATTTCCATAGTTCTCTTTTTCATTTATTCCTTCATCGTACGAGTATACATCCAGGATTCGTATTTCAACAATTGTTTTAGTACTTCTGGGTTTCGAGAATTCAAATCTAAACTATTCGAGAACCTTTCATATTCTTCCTTTCGAATCGTTCGAGAAAATTCTACGCGTTTCTTTTAGGTCAGAATTGTTTAGTGTTTATTCTATCGGTCGGGTGACGATTAGTTTTAATTTGATATTTATGAATGACATTTAGGAAAACTCGAAGTGTTTGCTCTGGTTTATGTTAGTGCTCGGATATCCCGGCTTTGACGGCAGTTTCAATGTCTTTCCTGGCGAGGATTCTAACAGAAAGTTCTTTATTAGGTGAATGGCAATGTATTCATGGCGACAATAGTGTTGGAGATAGGAGACGATAGGAGAATGTTGGTCCTTTTAATCTTAGATTTCACGTTTTCCGATCCTCCTGGCCACGCGGCCCACGGTGTTTTATGGTTAGCACGTGTTGAAGGACAAGGATTGATTGTAGGGGCCACGTGGCTTGTCGATTTCTTAGGACATATTCCAGTGATTTACCGTGGTTGCTCTTGTATTGTTAGAAAATGTACGTTTTAATAAAATCAGCATGGTTTCAAGAACAATTGTTACGCGCTCTTTATAAAGTAGTTTGATAAGTTAATCCTTTGTCAGTACTACTGCTGTAATTGTTTTGGTACTTACTACTAAAAATGATTTCAATTGAATTTGATATTAATCATTGGAATAATGTCTTTATTAGGTAATTTTATTCTACTGTTGAAAATTTAAGGAAGATATGCGTGGCGAGACGTCACAATATTGTTTGCCTTTTTTTTACGGCACTTCGAAAAGTACCTAAAATTCATGCTTCTAGACCAGAATACCTCCTTAACTACTGACGCTTACAATTAGAAAACATTTGACAAGAAATCAATACAAAAACAATTAGTAACCAAGAACGTAACATATGGCATTGTATACTATTTGCCTTTCAATTAAAGAAAAATGCTTCTGGAGCGGCTGCAATGATATTGTCTGATTTGGGTGAAATTAACACAAAAATCCTGTAAAACATTGTCTTAATAGTTTCGAATTGGCGAGTTTAATCTTTCTGATTAGGAATGTTTCAGACAACCAAGAAAATTTGAACACAAAGAACTTGAGTAACTGTGCTGTGAAAATACTGCATAACACAAAACGTGACAGAAACGTAACATAGGGTTTCACAAAAAGCAATTTGCCATTGACTGAATAAGTAAGATTTGATCCAGAGTCAAAGTCAATGAGAAACTTATAAGGTAAGTCGTGAAAATAAATAACGATGATACGACTCGAGTAAATCGCTGTTAGCGAATTTTAAACGATAGGACTTCTGGCACAAAGTCATAACGTGCAACAAAAAGTGGATATGTGTATCACTACTCTGAGCAAAGAAAATTTTTAGTTCACCTTGAAGTTCCGTCGAAATTCCCTACAAAACTAAATATTCACGCTAAGAAGGTTTCGCTGTGAATACAATAAAATGTAAAGAGAGTAGTACACTATGAATTGCTTCCACCGAATAAGATTGTAAATGCAGATCGCTAGCAGCATCGCTTCATTTGCATAAGTGATGAACTCAAAAGTAAAACACTTAATGTAAAACACTCGAACTTATATTCCAAATTAGATGTAGAGACTCGAACTGCATTTATTGGGGTGAACCAAAAATTCGTGCGTTCATTGTGTTGAAACTTTACTTTGAAATTGCATGATGGATTGTTTCTGTCAAATTTTCTTTGGAAATATTACTTTAAAAACGCACGATCTTTTGGTTCATCTAATTTCATATTGCGCGTCGGATGGTTTACTACGTAGTCCGCATCTTCTACCGTTTTTAATGATAATGCAACGACGGTTGTGGGATTGAATATTTCCCGGAAATGTTCCCAATGTGTATGTCTGTTGTATTTGGAGATTGAAAGTTTATTTTCGATGATTTTTGTATTTATTGTAGAAATTGAATTGTATTTATTGTATGATTGAAGAAAGATCAGAGAAAAGGTCAAGTGAAGAGCAAATCTGTATACATATATGGAGGAGATATATTATTTTTAACGATGAAAAATCGAATAAGTCTGGGATTTCATTGATATCAGTTGGCCAATAGATTAGGTTAAGATAGATTAACCTTAATTGAAATTTGTTAATCTATTAGTTTCGATGCATTTTGAAAGTGCTTTTCCCCTTGGTGTTAAAATTTTGCTACCCCAAAGATTATGTTTGGCATTAAGATCTCTTTCAGCTATGAATCTAGGGCCTAAACTTTTGAAGTAAGTATCGAAATCTTCTTTTCACATATTGTGTCTAGGGTGGCAGTAAACTGCTTCGATAGCTAGTTGACAGTGCCAGTCGTATATCATGACACTTGTTACCTGGAAATGGTCTTGTTTATATGGTGCAAGTTCGTAATATTTTAGCCTTGATTTGATAATAATCGCTGTACCACCATGTGCCCTTCCATTGGAATAATGCGTGTAGTAATCTTTGTAACCATAGATTTTAAAATAAGTTTTATCGGTAAAGTGGATCTCGGATATCAATATTTTTTGAATATCATTATTTGTTTGTTATTATATGTTTTGGTTGCATTAGGTCATTGGCGTTACAAAGGGCAATACGTAAAGTCTTTATTATTTCTTGACTGATGACAATTTATTTACTAATACCGTTATTAATGAAATAAGCTTATTAATTTCTACATCTTGTTGTTTGATTAGTATTTCTAATTTACTCAGATTTTCAGAAGTACCTGAGTTTGTTTAGAAGATTAGCTCCTATGCGGCCCCCCGGGCGAGACTTCGAATGCCCTTGGCGGCCGCTCGTCAAGTTCCGCGCGCTACTTTTCCTTAGAATACGTGAGAATGTGCATGCCGCGTAATACATGCTGATGTGTATGGACCTGGTTAGTGCACCATAAGCCGGATAATCAGGTCATGTGTATAACATGTATGTGGGAATGGTAACAGTAGCTTAAGGGGGGAAATACGTGTAGAGGCTTCAAAAAATTCAATTTTTTTTTATAAATCGCTTGTAAAACTATTAAAAAATATAATCATAAAATTTCAAGTTAAAAATCCAAGTCGTTCAAAAGTTATAAGCGATTAAGTGAGCGTCCGTCATTCAAGTGTCAGAACGCGTGGCATGTAATACGGAACGGTCGAACTTTTTTCAAACGCGTTTTTTCAAAACAACTTTTTTCGGATTTGTGTAAACTCTAACTTACAAAGTTATTAACCAATCATTTTGAAATTTGGAATATAGTTTCTTGATATAATTACGCTCTATTTGAACCAGAATCCTAAGCGATATCTTTATTTAAAGTATTTTTTATAATGAAAAATATATGAAAAAATAGAAAAAAAATCATGCTTTATGTTCACATCCCTCTAAAAAATACAAATTTTCATTTTTTCTAGGGAAATGAGGTTCAAATAGAAGATACACATATAAAAAATGTAATTTGTCTTTGTAATTGATTTCTGATAAAAATTGTGGCTTCCAAGATGTACACAAACTGCTCAGTCGGATAGAAACCTAAAGTGCATGAAAGCTGATATCTTCGCTAGTTTTCGAGATAAATCTTTAAAAATTTCGGAATATGTTCTCAAATATATGTGTAAAATAACATTATAATATTAATAAATAACATAAATTTTTATTACGTTAAAAAAATTCATGAAAATCACAATGAAAACATCGTTTTACACGTATTTCCCCCCTTAAGAACAAAGCGGAATGAGTAAGCGGTAAAGATCCATGGAAAAAAAAACATAAGATGTCAGAAAAACTGACAGTCGTTGTCAAAAAGAGTATGTATAGGAAAGTACGTTGTGAGATGAAAATTGTTTTGATTTAAATATGTTTATTTACAAGATATGAATAGGATAACGTTTGATTTAAAATATGTTCCTTGACAAGAGGTGGAGGGAGAACTGACTTGTCGCTGACATCAGAGATATATAGACGAGCGGAGAAAAAAACTGCGGAGAGTAAGAAGAGTATAATACAGAGAGTAAGAGAGAGTAATATAACGAACGTATATCGGGTCGGTAAGAAAGCGAAGCCGAATTAAGTCGAATCACTTTACATTGTCTCAAAATCGTGAGGCATTTTTCTAGCGTTTATTTCTATCTTCTATTTTATTCAATATTTTATAGTAGAATTAACCTCGATGTAGGTTCATTACAGACCTTTCCACCGAATCCGAAATCCTACATGTATATAGTAGTCGTAGCTCTGCCTCCAGAGGTTTATTACTCCTTGTCAAGTACAATATCTCGCCATCTTCCTGGTAGCTGTTTTATTCCATTGGTGTAAAAAGATTCTGGTTTTGAAGCAAAAAACTTCTGATTTCATTTTGTATATCATGTTTAGAATTGAACTTTTTGCCTTGGCAAAAATTTTGTAAGGCACGAAATAATTGAAAATCACTTGGGACAATATCCGGAGAGTATGCAGGATGCGGCAAAAGCTCCCAATTCAGTTCATTAATTTTTTGCAGGGTTATTCGAGCCGTATGTGGTCTAGCGTTATCATGGTGGAACAACACTTTCTTCATATTCACCAATCGCGGACGTTTCTTAATCAATTCTCAATTGAAACGGCAAAGTTGTTCACTATTTACATCTGCATTAATGGTTTTATTTAATTCTAACAATTCATAATAAATGGCACCATACATATATATATCCAACCACACATTTAGCAGAACCTTTTTGGAATGTACATGCTACTAATGCGCACAAACTTTAGGACTGACCTGATAGATAGGTATGAATGAGAATGAATGAATGAGAGCCAGGCGAATCTGGTCTGCCTCACTGAGGAGGGGTACCGGGCGAATGTGTAATATGCTGGCGCGCAATTCCGCCAACCCCTCTTTTGCATATTAGTACGTAACATTATCGAAAGGTTTTTTGGTCGGTAGGCAACCAGATCCTGAGGTATATTCTCAGGCGGGCTGAATCCGACACTCCCCTGGGAACCGAGCTCAGGGGACCCATGTAGGTTTTTCCTTCTGACGAAACAAACAAAAAAAAGGGAATGCTTGGGCTGGTCTATGTGTTGGATCTCCACCAATTGGCACAAATTTATATTGGGATATGGAATCGAAGTGAATTTCATTTCAAAGATACAAAATAACACTTTAAGCAAAAATTATTAAGGTTACTAATTAAGAAAAAGAACAAGAATGGAAGCTAATAATTAAAGAAAAGGAATAAGAATGCAAGCTAATAATTAAAGAAAAAATTAGAAAGTGAAAGCGAGAGGACAATGCCCTCCGAGTTTTTATAGGAACCGAAGGTCCTTTGGTGGAGGGGATGGTTCTTGGCCCACTTTTCGACTCGCGACAGCCCAAGCCCTCCTGATGCATCATCGTTTCTGGAATATTCTTACACGCAAGTACGCTTGTGTATAAATGATTACATAATTAGTTTTAATATTTCTATAGATGATTAATATAATTTCTTTTCCTTAAAGTCTGGGTATTACAAAGAAACAATCAGTGAGCCACACCTCAGTTTTTTTTTCAAATTTTGCACACTTGTAGTACTCCATGAGAAAATTCATTGTGCCTTTAAACATGGCGTAGATATCCAGCCATTTACAAAAAAACGCGGATTGAAATGCTTTAAAAGACAAATACCCAAACCCGGACAAATCTTTAATAGAGGAAGCTGAAGGAGACATTTTAGAAAATTTTATCGAAGGGGCGGACCCAGACACGCGATTAGAATTTCGACATTACGTGCCTCGCGATTTAACCGACGCGATTATTAGGGCAGCGAGCATTAAACGGCGACAACGTACGATGGATTATGAAAGGCTAAATTATCAAAATTACCGAAATCCAAATCAACGAAGGAATCCACGTGACGGACCTAGATACCCTGACAAAAACCTATAAGAAAACCGACAATACGATCACTATAAAATAGAGAATACTGGCAACGACTACAATAGAAATAATAACCGATATAGGAGTGACTGTTACGACGACAGGTACACTAAACAGGAAATGGACAGTGAAAATAGATACAATAACGACTCGAGACCGAATTTTTACCAACATTATACCCTCTCCCCCTCTCTCCCTATCGAGAAATCCATACACTCGTTACCCCGAAAATCGATATAACAAATATCCTTCGCCAAACAATTACGATTCTAATCGAACTAATAACCAGACAACCCAGCCGAAAACCGAAGTAAAACCAATCCAAGTCCTAACCAACCCTCCCAAACTCCCAGAACCATCCCATGACCTATCAATCCCACTACCATCTGACCCAATAAATTTTTTTAAGTGCGGGCTAATTAAGCGATACGAGACATTCCTACATTCATATACGGATGGTTAAAAAAAAGAATCGAATTTTTATTATTGGTAGACACGGGTTCTAACGTAAATTTATTAAAGTGTGAGATGCAATCAAAGGCGTGAAAAAAAGAGGATTTTTAATAATTTTTTTTTATAATAATGAAATTTATTTAATAAAACTAATTACACAGAATTTTTATATTATCTTTCAATTAGACTTCTACAAAATTTAAAAAAAAAAATTAATTATTTATAAAAATATCGTCATCTTTTTTTTTGTCGGACCCCGTTCCGCAAGTAGTGCTTCGCGGTACCATCAGAACATCTATCTTACTGGATCATTTAAAATAAAAGAAAAAATAAAACTCATTAGTTTAATAATCGAAATATTAAAAGAAGTCTTATGCTCGAAACTCATACTTCAACACACGGATTTCAGTCGAACCTCCTTGATAACAACCGACGCGTCGAATTACACGGTTGCAAAGCGACATAAAAAAGATCTACCGGTCGCGTACACATCCTGTTTACTAAAATCCGCCGAAACACGATATTCGACAATAGAACAGGAATGTGTTTGGCAATTTTACATCGTATCACACAATTTAGACGTTATATTATACGGACAGCATTTCAAAATTATAACTGATCACCAATCACTAGTTTGACTAGCATTAATAAAAGACAAAACTTTTAGACTATGGTATTGGCATCTAAAATTAAATGAATATGATTTCGAAATAATACATAAACCGAGAAAAGTAAATCTAAACGTAGACGCGCTCTCTAGATACCCCGTGGCATCCGTAAAACCAATAATTCCGTGGGATATATCTGGAAAAATATCGAAAATAATGTTACGTTACGGTTATAATGAAGGTCAAGGACTTGGAAAAAATTCCGATGGCATTACTGTCCCCATTCAACCGACATCCCCGCCATCAGCCCATAGCACTACGAGACACAACATGGAAATAGTAAAATAGACGCCCCTTTCAACAATCGTTCGAACTGCGACGTTCCATAATCCTCCCACTCCGAGAAGAAACAACGCCTATTCTTCCCTCCACCAGAAAAACCAACTAATGAGAACAAGACATCCGACGAAGGACCCGGCACGCGTGAGTTCCACGATAGTCCCCTCTCCGCCCCTAATCTATCCCCACCAACATAACCACCACCTTCTACATTGCCAAGCCCTTCCTTCTCTAGCTTCACAGACCCGAATAAACCTAACCCATATGCTATCCCCCATCATACTGCTTACAATTCACTATTTAAATTGATTGATTATAGGGATTGTTTGAAAAACAAAAAATCTAATTTAGGAGTATTCATTTCATACCAAGGCAAACTTCTTGATAAAGGTGCTTTGGAACTCTATGAAAATAAAATGCTGCCAGTATATAAAGACATCATGTCCGAAAGAACTAAAGTAACAAACATTACACGAAAAAAGAAACTGATATCACTACCGATAGACTATCCTCCTAAAAAGCAAAGTATAATTGAAGCATTAAGATAGTTATTTAATGTAGTTACCGAATTAAGAATTAAACCCATTAGTATTTCTAAAACCAAATTCATGGATGATCTTCCTTGGAGAGAACCATAGAAACGAGACTTCGAGAAATATTTTCAGAAAAAATATTAGCCATAATTATTTGCAATTCACTAGTTAAAACTCCTATGACAATGAAATAAATGACAAACTACAGGAATATCATTCGTCTACCACGGGCAGTCATAAAAACGTGAGCAAAACTTATTGTCGCATTAGAAATCATTATTTCTGGAAAAACATGAAAGACGATGTAAGAGATTTTATTAACAAATGAAGAAAATGACTCGAATGAAGCCAAAAAAACCGATTATTCTCACCGATACTCCTGAAAATGCATTCGATAAAGTAGCTTCGGATATCGTGGGACCTCTTCCCATGACTCGTAAACGAAATCAGTATGTATTAACCTTTTGATTACATTTTTTTGAGCTATCCCTTTAACTACAATTAACGGTTCCGCCACCGCGGAAGCTTTTTATAAAGAATTTATCTGTTTTTTTGGAGATCCTCGTGCCATTATTACCAATCAAGGGAGAGATTTAATATCAACCATATTTAAGAGAATAGCAAAAAAATGTAATGTTAAACAATTTACTACGACCACATATCACCCTCGATCTAACGGGTCGCTCGAAAGATCCTACCAAGTTTTAATAAAATATCTTAACATGTATCTATATATATATAGTAAGGGTAACGGGCAGAAAGGAAAAGTTTTGAAAGTATAGAAGAGGAGAATTTAAAAAATGCAACAATGGAAGGCGAAGTATGAAAGTATATAAACAGGTTCAGAAAAAAACGGAGAGAAGAAATAAGTAAGAAGATTAAAATAGAAGATTAGAGAAAGAGCATTTCATAGAAAAGTTAGGAGGAAAAGACAAAAAAGGAACAGTACAGAAGGAATTGAGGATGAAAGAATTACCTCTTTCACCTCAGTCAGCCTCATAAAAAAGGTGATAGAGATAAAATAGAGAATTATAGAAGAGTTACATTAACATGCATAACGTATAAGATCTACGCAAGTATGTTAAATGAAATGCTAAAGAAGAAAGTAGAGGATAAGTTTGCAAAAAGTCAGTTTTGGTTTAGAGAGAAAAGAGAAGTAATAGAAGCGATATATACACTTCAGCATATAGTAGACGAAAAATTAAGTAAGCCGAAAGGGAAAATATTCGCTTGTTTTATAGATTTAAAAGAAGCATTTGAATGAGTTGATAAAGAAGTGCTAAAGGAAAGGCTGAGGGAGATTGTGGTGGGTGTAAAGTTAAGTAATAGGATTATGAATATTTACAGAGAAACTAAAAATGTAATTAAAGTGGGAGGGGAGGAAACAGTGGAATTTTGGACAGAAAATGGAGTGAGACAAGGATGTCCCTTAAGCTGAACTCTATTGAATATATATCTATCGGACCTAGAGGAGGAGATGAAAAATGGGCAAGTAGGAGGGTGCAGAATCGGAAATGAGAAAGTATGGAGTATAACTTATACGGATGATATTGTTTTAATAGTAGATAGAGAAGAAGAGTTGAAAGAAATATTAAGAAAATTTAAAAAGTATCTTGAAGGTAAGAAAATGATTTTAAGTGAAGCGAAAACAAAAATTTTGGTATTTGAAAAAAGAAAAGGAAAAGATAGAATGTAGAAGTGGAAAAACAAAGAATTAGAAGAAGTGGATGAAATAAAATATTTAGGATACATACTACAGAAGAATCGAAGAAATGATAGGCACATGGAGGAAAGGAAGAGAAAAGCAGTAATTGTTATGAAAAATGCATGGAGCATAGAAGAAAGGATATTTAAGAAAAGTTACAGAAGAAGAAGGAAATTATTCACAGCGTTAGTGGAAAGCGTAGCGTTATTTTGAGCGGAAGTATGGGGATGGGAAAAACTAGAAGGGTTCATGTAGATAGGCTAAAACGATACAAAAATTTGTATTATGACTTAATTAGCATTACTTCAGGGATAAATTTCGCTTTTATAAGAGAAAAATATTCACAAAATTTAAATGAAAAATGATCTCTCTGTATTTTATATTAACGATAAAAATAAGTCTCGCAAAAACTTTCATTGGCTTCAACTGCAACAGCGACGCAATTAACGTCTTCACGGCGTTTACGGAAAGACGACAAAATAACAAAATTAACATATTAAATACAATTTTGATAATGGTTTAATTAATAAGTATAATCTAATCTATTTATACATTGTATTGTGCACAGATTTCTCCAATATGGAGTCCTCTAGCGATTGTGTTAAACTATGATGAAGAAGAAGAAGGGTTTATTTAAAATAATAAATAAAACACTTGGTTGAGCCAATACAAAGTATAATACTTTACTGGCTCGTCAGGGAAAACTCTTGTGGCATAAAACCCCTGGTTGATTATTCACATAATTAAAAATAACTTCAAAAACTTTTATTACTATATTATTACTATATATACAATTTATACATGTTGAAATTTAATTAATTCACGTCCATTAGTTGATCTGATTGTAATTCAATGGGCATGTGAGTTACAAGAGGCTTATGGTAGCTAAAATATAAAACAAATTGTCTAGTAGAAACGTTATCTAAATATCGTATAAATACAGAATCAGTTGTAGTACCATGTTCGGTTGTAGAAACTGCTTGGTTGTTATTTATTGAAAGATTTAAATCTTCACGTAAAAAGTTGATGAGATTACATCAAAATTATCTGAATTGAAATTAACATTAAAAACTCCACTTAAAATCATCGGTAACTTACCTCACCTCTACCCAAATATGCTCCTCCAATTTTTGTATATGGAAATAGCGCCCATTTTAAAAAATGAATAATATCTTCAATTTTTTGATTTGGAGAAATATAAATTGCTATTAAAGCAATTTTTTTACCATCTCCTGTTTTACACTCCGCTATACAAAATTCACCTACTGATGACATCGCAGAACTAACAAAGTTGGACTGTCTTACAGTCATGTCGATAGTAGCAGTAACAATGATAGTTGTATCATTCGCATTGTCATGGATAGCAACTCCTCCAGCTCGAACATTTGATCGTTTATGTTGAATTATACAATAAAATTTGGTATGCTAACAAACTGCTTATTATCTAACAAAATTTCACTCAACGTTGAAATTTGAGATTTTTGTATAATTGAATCAATTAGGTCACCGGAGTGAGCCTGCAGACTTTGACAATTCAAAGTATCAAATTGACGATAATTGCTACACGCTAAAGATGAATCTAGATCCATACCAATTTTTGCACTGGTAATCACAAGCTGAGACGATGGTCCAGAAATCATTAGTAATTTCGAAGTTGATGGAGTACATAAAATTTCATTCACAGACGATTGGTATGCTTGTGCAATCATTTTTTTTGCAGCCTATATGCCTTACAACGTTCCGCGTTTGTTTATGCTGAGAAATTTCAGCATAATAAATAAAATTACAGAGAAATTTTTGTTAAGATAGTAATAGACTTCTCTGCATTAGTTTTAGGTGTCTTGACAACTTAAACAGAAAATTAAAAGTATACTGATACTGGTCGAAAAGCTGCAAGAGATTATAGTTTAATAAGAATTATTTTAGAAAATAATTTATAAATAATCTAAACAAATAATACATACATCAGTTAATCTCAAAAAAAACTTTTATTCCTAATATTCACAACCCGCTCAGCATCAAAATCAGAAAGATATCTTGACGTTAATATTATAGGGATATTTTTTAGAACTCAGTCAAAAGATATCATTTAGATAACTTTTTTCTGAAGTCAGATTATTGAGATTCAAACGCTATCAATAAGATAACTGTGAAAGATGTCCCGGTGATACTTACTTTACTAGGCAACGCTTTGCATGTGGCCAAACTCTCGAGAGATTCACGAAAAAATGCCCACTGCTTGCGTAAGTCCGCGGCGAAATATACTCGCATGACGAGTGTTAATAAGTTTAATACTGTTCTTTAAAGTTTAAGCCTACTTATTTCACTTAACATTTTACCGACCGGTCGTCGATTAATCGACTTTTGATCTTTCTGTTAGATTCGGTTAGGCTAGACTGACAAATAGCAAGAAGCAAGCATTTCGCATTCTTTATTCAGATAATCGGTGCTTTTCTTTAAGCTTTAGCCCTTAAAAATGAATGAAAAGGATAGTGTCGGTGAGTTTTATCTCGACGACCTGTCAGATTGTCTTGACTGCCGTTCAGCAAGTAGTACTGATGACGAAAGTGATAGCAGTAGTATAGCGATTCGAAAGCGACGTCATGTACCGCTAATATACAGTGATTCAGAAGACGAGGGCATAAATGATAACGTTGAAGACAACAATGGTACATGGTCAACGAACGACAAGAATATAATTTTGGAACCTTTCGAAGGCAGCTCTGGCGTAAAAATTTTATGCCAAGTTCCTCTGAAAGCGTAATAGATATTGTGAATTTATTCATTGGAAATGACCTGATTGAGCACTTCGTGAGGGAGTCTAATAGGTATCATTATCAAATTGTGGAAAAATATAGAATTACATCAAAAACGAAAAAATGGAAAGACGTCACGGTGACTGAAATAAAGAAATTTCTGGGCCTGATCGTTCTCATGGGACAAGTAAAGAAGGACGTTCTCTACGATTATTGGTCTACAGACCCATCTATAGAAACACCGTTCTTCTCGAAGGTTATGAGCAGAAACAGATTTTTACAAATAATGCAAAGCTTTTTGTAACAATAACGATATTTCTCCCAATTCGCATAGGCTGGTGAAGTTTCTCTGATGATTCTTTTTTCTTTTGAAAAATAAAATAAGAATTAATCCTATAGATCCTAAAGACAAATTAATCCCAACAAAATGTGAAGAATCATCATCAAAAGAAGGAAATACCTGCTGTTCTGTCAGTAATTATACAATCTACTGTCTTAGAAAATGATTTATAAAATATATATATAAGGTATATTCTATATAGTTCTTATAAGGATGATGTCTTGGAAATATAACTGCCTTGAGTTTCTGCAAATAAGAGATTCTCTCGATTATTTTATTAATATTATTCACACTAAACTACATTATCTGCATTGCGTTACATTGTACAAATACAAATTACACTAAAAACTACACTATATACATTAGTTGCATTACCTGCAAATAAGAGAAATAACATTTACAGCTAATATTCACTCTTATTTTATTGTCTTATCACTAGCTTCGCAATTTGAACTCTAACCGTCTCTGCTTAGCAAACTACTAACCGTTTCTATATTTTCTGTCTCGTTATTAACGTTCCCGAATCTTTCTAAGCCTAATACGCCTGCGCCTCTTAACTGTAAGACAGCGGCCAATTTAAATTATTAGTAAAGGTGACAAAATATAAATAGTAATATTTCGTTACATATATATTACGAAATAGAAACGGAATACAAAGAGATAGATGTAATATGTAGATATTTACCCTACTAAATAATACTTTCTTATTCATCGAAAGAAATTTATTGTTTTGTTATTTTTTCTGCTTCAAGAAACTAGGAGATGATCTTGAAATTATAGAGAAACTTCATGATCATATTACTATAATAAATATAAATTTTATCGCAAAGCTTAAAAAAAAATTAATCTAATCTATAGGCGTTATGAAAGAAACAAGGAAAATAATTATTAATTTTTGTCAATTTTTAAAATTATTTTTTAAATTATTAAATTTTGTCAATGTATCCCAAATGGAAACTATATTTTCTTAATAAATTCTAATAAAGGAATAATTTTTTTTTACCATGTTAAGTATTACATGTGTTCATGGCATGGATCTTCTATATACAAATTTTGAATATAGTCTGAAGCAGTAATAAAAGTGATAAAAGTAGACTGAGAGAGACAGAGAATGGAGATACTATGTTCTATTTCTCTCTGCGTAGACTAGCTTCGCAGGAAGGGAAGTACCTGTGTATGAATAATGGTACAGAACTTAGAGAGCACGGTAAGCGACAATTCAACCTCATCAGTTGTTGATATCTGTCAAATTTCCTAATTTCCTTTCTACAGCTCAAATAAGACCGAAAGAATAAAAAATTTACAATATATCATGTATTTGTGCACACACACACTATCTGTAGTACATTTGATAACAAGAGACGGCTTTTTTTGAAACCTAATTTTTTTTAAATAGTGCAATGAATATATGCATACTGTAATTATGCAACTTTATAGACAGAATATTAAATCAAATTAACGGATTCTGAAAAATAATAAATTATTACACATGTTTGTAAGTCACTAAATTGAATTAAGCTTAAATGCTCCTCCGTGGTATAATCAGATATTGAAATATTTTTTTACCATGAGCTTTAGAAGCTGCATTTTATGATCCGATAAGATGGTTTGTTCAAATGCATGACTATCGTTATCATAAATGTGGACAGAAAACTAACTAATATAGTAATAATGAGCTCGACAATAAAAAAAGAAAATTTTTTCATACATGTTTTACCACGTCCTCTAAAACTGAAAGTAATCCTCCTTGATCTTTTATTCTCTAGAAGCCCAAAAGACCTGATTTTGGATTAGACTCTACCAGCATATATCACACTCAAAATGCTTTGATACTTTTGCCAGCAATTTATACGACAACATTATTTGCGTAATCAGATACACTCCATGAATCTTGATTTAGCTCGTTTCCCATCATTGAGGTTGGAGTTTAAGTTTCATAATCAGAATTGGTATTGATTCTTAAAACTATGTCAATTTCATGTTTGGTGTCCAATGACTTGAATAACTGAGAAACATTTAAAATTTAGTTTCCATTGATTTACAAGTCTAAAAAATTTCCGTTACATCGTGGAGAATTATCTGAAATATAATTTTTAATATAGATACTATATCTACATGCTACTTCGAAAAATGTTGACTATAGGGGACTAATGTTTTAGCAGATGAAAAATTTGTATTACACCATACCTTTCGGAGAGTTTCATCTTGTGGGAACCTACAAGAAAAAGTAGCTACAGACTTATAAAAATTAACTAATATTATAAATATAATAATTTCTTTCTTTCTTTAACTTTGATTTCAACCATTGATATAATATGTACAAAAAATCTTTATCTATGCAAAGAAATAGACATAATTTAAGGTTATGTACTTACTTGTAAAAAGAAATGTTATTATTTTCGTTAGCTTGTAATTTAAAACAGCAAGCGCAAGAAGTTTTCATTATACACACTCATCGTTGACATAGTACAATATCAGAAAATAATAACAAATGATTGTACGACGACGACGTAATGCTGGTCCTATTGGTTACTTATATATATTCATTATAACCTCTATCATCATTTGTCGAAAATTGTCGACTATTTGCGATCATAAATGTTATAAACTTTCCCTTACTTCCAGATCGAGAATATTCTTTAGTCAATATTCATGATTATTTCAAGCGGTGTTCTCTGACATTCTAAACACACTCGTACTCGTCAAGGGAATCGTATAATATTAAGTTTCCAGCCAATCTTCTCTCACTCATACCAAGCCATACATTTAAAAGATGATGACAACAGACTGATAGTAAGAGAGAGAGAGACAGAGAAATGATGGTCAATGATCTATCTCTCTCTGCGTAGACTAATTGCGCAGAGAAACCACAACCTGTTGATAACCTCCCACAATAACATTTCTTACCATGAGAGAAACACGTCGACAGCTGCGTGCGCAACAAAAGAGAGATGAAAGAGTAGTCACACTATTCTCCTTCTTTCCCACGAAAGAGTGATATTTACGTTGACGTAAGAGAAGTTATGTCATAGAGGTTAAAGTCCGATAAAGTCATGGTCAAGGACAGTCTTTACTCTCTGGCATATCTTCGGTCCTATAGTTTCAATAAAAATAAAATGTAAAATCTTTGTCTGTTAATAATATTCGCAAGCACGTGTGTGAATAATGAAAACTTGATGCGCTAGCTGTTTTAAATTACAAGCTAACGAAAATAATAACATTTCTTTTTACAAGTAAGTACATAACCTTAAATTATGTCTATTTCTTTGCGTAGATAAAGATTTTTTGTACATATTATATCAATGGTTGAAATCAAAGTTAAAGAAAGAAAGAAATTATTATATTTATAATATTAGTTAATTTTTATAAGTCTGTAGCTACTTTTTCTTGTAGGTTCCCACAAGATGAAACTCTCCGAAAGGTATGGTGTAATACAAATTTTTCATCTGCTAAAACATTAGTCCCCTATAGTCAACATTTTTCGAAGTGATGGTTTTTCTATCCTTGTGATGGCACAAATCGGCAAAAACAAATAGAAAGGATCGCTTCCAATAAAATATCGATTTGCGGTAACGTAATTAGTGATATTGTTCAACTATTTGCTACTCTAATGACTGCTTTGCATTTCCATCGTGCATATAATTATTCGTTTTCATAAGTTTGATTTATTTACAGCAGAAAAGAGGATAAACAAAAATACAGCATGAAGGTGTTCAGTGCAAAAACACAATAGGAATAACTGACGGACAATATCAGTGAGGTATAAAACGACCAGTCGTCAATATTCTAACATTGAGTACAGCAAAATTATTTTAAAGCATGTAGATATAGTATCTATATTAAAAATTATATTTCAGATAATTCCACGATGTATATAATGGAAATTTTTGAGACAATTGAAGAAACTATATCTACTAATTCAGTACGTCATTATGTAGAATTAATGTTCTACACGCCAATCGATGCAACAGTTAACGTACAGTTTGGTCCTTCGATATTGCTTATTGCCTAGGATGTACAGTTAGATGTTACCAACAATCAGCATAATGCGAATAAATTTTCAAGTCGCATTTGTAATTTGAAGCAACGCATTGAATCATTTAAAAGTAGAAATATTTTTCTTAAATTATTTTATTCCAGCGAGACTCTTTCGCGAAAAAAATTACGAACCCTCGTTCGGTTGGCGATTGCGATACTCAAGATTTATATTCACCAAGGATAGTAATTAGAAAGTGCTATCTAGCATTGAATTCTAGTACATTAAAAGACAAAAGATAAAGGCATAAAAAGACCTCAAAAGTTTGGTTTCCAAATTGCAGAATAACAAATTTAATATCAAATTAATCTTATCAGTAAGCCTATCTTTTCTTATCTGAGCTGTGTTTATAAACATTACGTGAATTACGTGAGTTTCATTGTATCTCTGGTCAATCGCATGGGTTTGACAATAATACGAAAATACCCGAATTAATTCGTAAACGGAAAAGAATAAAAGGAAAAAAATAGAGAAAGTAATAAAATAATAATAGACATATTTAAAAGGAAAAAAAAAGTTCTTTTACATAATTAATATCTATAGGCGACATACTTCTTGCCTGCAAGAAATATCTTCATAGTTTTTATTTTTTAGCTTCAACATATTGTCTAATTCAATTATTTTATTCGCCATCCTTTGATTATTCTCTTCTAATTTTTCAATTGTTTTAGTTTGCTCTGAAAGACTGCATTGAGCTCGATCGAGTTGTTCTTGCATCTCGTTTATTTTGTCTTCATATTCTACCATTGTTTCTTCGTGTTCTTTAATTTGAATGTTCTTTTCTCGAACATCATTTGTGATAGTAATATATTCTTCTTTTGCTTCGTTCAATAAAGTTTTAAGTTTCTAAAATATTATTTATAATAGGATATTATAAATATCTAATGTATTGTTTATTTTAATTACAAAATGTTAAACTAATTAATTACCTTTACGTGATCTTTCTTAAAAGATAATTGTGACTTTATCTCTTCTATATAATATTTTGTTTTTTCTTCGTGACACAGATCTTTCTGAGTAGCATCCAATAAACATTTTGTTTGTTTTAATTCTTCCTTTAATAAGCTCAATTCAAATTCAGTTTTATGTTTTTCTACGCTCAAAATTTTATTATTTTTTTTTAATGCATTATTAGTATTTTCCATATACACTAATTTGGCAGTTAAATGAGAAATTTCACATTTCAACTCTTTAATATCTTTTGAATTTTTACTATTATTATCTTCATCTTCATTTTCATCATTATCTTCGTCAGATAAACAAGATCGTATCCTCTTTCGACTATTTAACTTAATTTTTTGTTTATAGAATTCTTCAACTTGTTTAATTGACCATTGCAAAGTATCTTCTTGCTGTTCTTCAACATCTCTTATACGAGATCTAGATATGAGTACGATGGTAATTTACATAACAGCGATATGAAAAAATGTAGTACTATATACATATAAATACATACTTCAAATCATTCTCAAGCTTCTTTATGGCGGTAGTATAAATGTCTACCATTTCTTGTCGAATTTCAAAGTCACGAGTTAAAGCCATATTTTTTAGATTCGTTATCTCCTTTCTTAATTGTTTATTTACTAGTAACAAATCTTCATATTCTTCAGAAGAGATTAACTTTATTTCATCCATTTCTATCTTTGTATCTACATTTGTATTTTAACCAATCTATTAAAAATCCAATGATACTTATCTCTAAAATAAAAATTATTTATAATTGATAATGCATATTATCTTATCACCTGTATTTTCTAAAACCATAGCGTCCCAATTTGTTACACTTTGTATACTTTTCTGAACCATTTTAGAAAATCTTGAACAATGTGCCTTTCTCGTTTTTTTTATTTTAGGTTCTATGATTATTTTCTTTGCAATTGCTGCAAAATTTAATACATTTTGTGTTTCTACGTAAAGATTTGGCAAAGGATTAATATTAACAATTAAAGCAATATGTTCGCTTCCTGATAATGCTCTTTGAAATAATCTTGTTAATTTTGATTCCCTGAAAGGTCCAATGACAGGTTCAGATTTGAATTTTGATAATTGAGCGTTGTAAATTGATTTCAAACATTTCCCTAAGACCATCAGACTCGTATTGATATTTTGCGCTTCTTTTAATCTGTCACCAATATTTAATGTTTTCTTTAAGCGTTCAGAACCAGCTAAATCACAAAAAGAAAACCTGTTGAAAAAAAAAATGTTGTTGTTGTATCTTATTAAGTTTAAATGAAGTAAAAATATTAAAATACATACATGCTTGTATCCACCGAATCTGTTAGATTTTCAGAATAATACTTCAATAGCTTAATAGTAAATATGCAATGAGATCTCGAACTTCTTGCATTTAAAGCTGTTGCGGCTACTTTTAAATTATATTGACCAGCCATTAAAACTTGATATGCCTCCGCACCAGAGTTAACATAAACAACATTCAAGTCTTTGATAAAAGTTCTTCCATGATTATCAGTTGCTAGTTTTAGTGGTAATTTCTTTTTTGGACAGTCAATAGTCAAAAGATCATAAATAGTTTCGTTATATATTTCAACAAAAGATACCCACACTGAATAATGAGCATTGCTGTATTTGCTAGATTTCAACTGTGATTCTTCTTGTAATATATTTTGCATTTCCTTATAAGTATTATTATACTGATTTTTATCCAGCGAACTAAAACTTAACAATTTAGTTTTAACTTGTAACTCTTGAGCTTGCTCAAGAGAATTAAGAAATTTTGCATCGCAATGATGTATAGGTTTATATGAAGGTATAGATTTTGGAGTGATAATAGAAAATAAGAATCCTAAAGCACGTGGTATGATGCCAGGCGATGTGATTGTTCCATGCAATGTATGTGACTTTCCAGAATTTGTTGTACCTGTAGAAATATGATTTGTTCGCATAAAATATATAAATAAATGTTAATAAGAATTTTGAGTATATAGCGCTTACCATAAGTCATTACATTACAACTTTGTCCGGCTAAGAAATCTACCATTTGTTGCTTAATCACTCGATCAAATAATTCCACTTGCGTTATTTCTGGTCCAAATGTTTGAGTGAACGTATATGTTCTACATGCTACATCGTTACTTTTAGCTCTTGCAAAACAACTGTTATTTTCTAAATATGGAAACTTAGTTACCAAAGTAGTGGAATTTGTTATTTTATAAACTTCTTCTTGTTCTGGCAGTAATTTGATTTTTCTTGGAAATGGCTTTAAACGTAAATAGACTTTAATCGTTTTTAAAGACTGAGAATCAAAAAGCGAGCTTTTGATTTCTGCCGGATCAAATTCTTCTGATTCATATACAGAAAGTAAATTTTTCTTTACATCTTTAGATGGACAAGGTCTCTGTCCGTATGCTAAAATACTAGGATCTCTGCCAAATAAATATGACATTGCTTCACGCGTATAACTTTCATTTGATGGTTGTATCGAATCTAATGTATTACTCATCTATAAAAATAAGATATCTTACAATAATAAAACATACTCTGTTTTTATGAAACATTTATATCGTATTTTTTAATTCTACAAAGAATGTACAGTGTGTCTTTTCAAAAAACCATTTCAAATTTATACAGTATATAAAAAACATTATACTGATTGTGAATAGAAAAGACCAAGTTTTGATTTACTACCAACCTTTCAATATTCCAACGAGCGTTGTTCCGAATAAACACAATCTCTCCTCTTCTCTTTATATCTATCTACGTATCCCTAATATTTCCTCGGTTAAAGTTTATACGAAACATAGCTTGTCCAAAAATGAAGTATGTACGTCGAAAAACAGCAGTAGCAGCATGTAGAGGTGTAAATGGTAGAAAAAAGCGATTGTTAACGAAGAAAAATTCAACGGTAGCGGTGATAGCATCGAGAGTAATTCAAGTAACGAACAAACGCGAATGTAAACGAAAATATTTCAAAATTTTAAGAGCTTTTGTCCTAATCCTATTAACAATAAGTAGAATGTAAACAGCAGAATAAAGATTTCTTACAAGTTTTGTTTGAATGTATGTGTGCTTATTTGCACGCACGTCTTTCATTGAATTGTTCTTTGTTTTTTCTTTCGATTTACAACAGTAAATACGTTAAAATTTTAAAGACGAGATTATTTCGATTTCTTCCTTTCGTACGAATGATTAATTTTCTTTTAATTCTAATTGAAATAGCCCACACACATGTTCAATATTATTGAATAATATCTGTGATTATGCGTGATTATTTATTATTTACTATAATAGATATATTATATTATAATCTTAATAAATTATAGAAATAAAATAGATTTAATATCTTCCAGTCTAAAAAAAGGAGAGATAGTATAAGAATATTATGTTATAATATAATATAGGTATATATATGTATTGTGTTTACTAATATATATAATAATAATACAAATTATATTACATATGTATGAAATTAATAATTAATTTATAATTTTTGTTTTAATATATAATGTTGATTGATGATATTCATCGAGTATGGGCCGTCTTTAATAGTATTTCGTTGAAATGATATTATATACTGGATTATATAAAATATTTGTGATGATTTTAGCCGATCGAACATAAGTGTATGTGTCGATGTATTCTACGTGCATTATGAATTAATTGAAGTTTTCCGTGTATACTTCATGTATATTTCACTGTATGCTCACGCAACAGTTAAAAATGTTTGAATTGTTCATCCTCACTCTACTAACCTTCTCCTCTTTCTTTCCACCATTCGGGATGGAACGTAATTCTTTATAATAATTCAAATGTGATAAAAAATTAAATTTTTACGTGACAAACATTTACGAATTGGCATTACGAATCGTTTTGAAATTTCATTTTCTTTCCGTATATATTATATTCCGTATATATGTATACCAAACACACATTTCATTTGTAAATACATTCTACATTATATTCGCTGGCTGATGTGGATATAAAAATAGTAGATGTAATTGTGACAAATTTCTGTCGGAAAATTATCGATTTTCAATCGATATCCTTCTTTCCGTATAGTTCATTGACCAAGTAGTTAAAACGAATAAATAAAGGTAACCCCCGAAGAACACGATTATTTTGTTCCGTGTTCTTTGAAACCGTGTTGTTCGAGACTACGAAAAACGGGATTCCGTTTCAAGTGTAAAAATAAAAACAGCGTTACGTTTAAAATTTTCTTCTGTTAAATATAAAAAACTAAAAATTTTTATATTGTTTGAATTCATATTGGTAAAATCATCTTCAATTGGTGAAATCTTGTATTACTTAATTAAAATTAATCTTTTAATTAGTTTTGAAAAAACGTTTTATCTTAAATTCTTAATATCAAAATAAAAGTGTCGTATCCATATAAGATACTATATAAAATATTTATTATCTAATCCCTATGCAAGACTTAAATAACAATAAACGCTTTATTGTTGATAAAAATTTTTAAATAACATACTTACATATACATTTATTTGTAAGTAATGTGTATGTAATGTGTATTTATTTAACACGTTCACGCCGGCGGCATATTTCTTGTTTCTTTCCCATAGGACGGCTATAATTAAAGTTTTTCTCTCCATCGGACAGCAGCTAATCCAGAGCGTAAAATGAAATTTAATAAAAAAAAGATTGTTTTCAATGAATATACGTTAAATTTTCATTATTTTGATTTTCAACTATATGGAAATTATTTCTACTTACTTAAGGATCTGAATATTTCATCGTTTATTTGCATCGTTTAATAGCACAAACAAATGCGTACCACCGGAGGTACGCGCCGGCGTGTAAATGTGTCAACATGGTAAATTAAAATTGAATAAAATTGAGAAGTCGAAGAAGTGATTTTTCAAATTTCGCGATGAAAGTTATAATTCCCTTATAATTCTGAAGAATTTTGCCTTTGATCATAAGTCTCTCTTTTATCAAACAAATGACATATATGGAAATAATTTTTTATATCAAATAATATATATTTTATTCTGTTTTAATAAAATTACTCGAAAATCGAGTAGTTTGAAACCGTGTAATTCGGGAAAAGATATTCGTGTTCTTCAAGTACCACCGTGTTTTTTGGGGATTACGGGATTACCTGTATTTACCATAAACGTTTACGCTTACACATTACAATAATAAAAGCTCAGCCAGATGGCAACTCGTATTATTGCATGGTTTAATATCAATTACAATCGGTGTAACATTGTTTTCGTCCATTACCCAGGAAAATCTGAGATGGATGACGTAATTCCAAGATCCTGTGGTAGAATTCTACCACTTCTCAGTAAATTATGAACCATCTAGTGTGTCTTTTAAAATCTTTTCGGACAATTTCGAATTTTGTTCCGGCTTCATTACTCGAGTATGTTTTCCAGAATAGAAAGAGATTTTACGTTACTCCAAACTATGTCTGGAATGGAGTTATGGCTTTTTCTGAGAAGACTGTCTCAAGAACTCGTCATTCGGCGTATCTCTGTACACTTAATAATCTCAGAGCAACTTTGAATTGATTTTATAAATTGACCGAAACTTATGTTGAGGAAATTGCGTAGACATTTTGAATTTGGTGATTTTCAGAATTCAAAGTATTCGGAACATATCTGTCATCTACGAAAAAAGATGCACTGATTAGATTGTTGACATTCAATAGTTTAATGACGTTTGTTATTGTTGAAAGTTGGACAATTATACGCATCAGTAGGATGTTCTCATGCGTGTGTATGAATGTTCATACGAATATGCGTGAGGGAATGAAAGTTAGTAGCAGACTAGAAGAAAGTAGTAGTCGTTTTTTTCTGCGGTAGAACATGTGCCCCTGTATGTAGATTATTCCGTTGAAATGATATGTGATATGACTTGTGTTTACTTTTGTCTTTTGTAGTTGAATAAACGGTTAATTTTTTTATTACCTATTTCCTTTCTATTTTATTGCTCCTAACGTCAAACTCTCACCATTTATGTATTTATTAATTAATTTAATAATAAACTTTCTAATTCTATGTATATTTGCTGTCTTATAAATGTTTACATTGCAATATTGTTTTTTATAATTTTATTGTTTAGTTCTAAAAATTTATAGGCTTGATCTCAAACATTTTTTTTGAAATAGTCTAATATACTCTATGTGATGTTTGTTGATCTATAGCTATAATTTTTAATTGGCGTAATTAATGCTTGATAGCATAATATTTTTATAAGTTTGTTAAGGTAATTGTATTTGAAAAAAATTGATACACATTTTCAAGACAATATAAGATATCAAAAGTTAGTTTATTATCGAAATAAATGCCTAGATATTTTACAATTTTTTTATGTGTGATATTGATTCCGGAGTCATCTTTCTTTTCATTCAAAGCAACGTTTTCCAATTTTGATTTACAGTTTGGTAACAAGTAGATATTAATGGTGTGAATAGTATGTTCTCATATATTTGCCTTGGTTTTTTTTTAGTTTCCAGATATAGTAAAATTCATAAATCTTGTTATATAAATTTGGAAGGTTAGACTTTTTACATTTGTAAACATTATCGTTTAAGTCACTGAACTACTTGGAAGATGACGGAACTTATAAAAATATAAACAGACTAACAAAACGTTAAAGGCTTTTTCTCAGAATTGGCTAGCCATTGGCCGGATTTATGTTAACGGGAGGAATACTCTGATGATATACATACTACTGATATATCAAGTTACATTCTCAAACTGTATTTTCCAAGTGTAGATACCTCCTTGCAAGAAGGAAAATATTGATTTTTTTTGTCGACAGAAATTATTACTAGCTATTTATAAAAATATGTTACAAATGGTTTCGGATCGATATTCGAAGCATAATAATGAAGCTGACTTGAACGGAGCTATTTCTTATGTTTCGTCAGATTAAAAAATGAAAATGCGTTTTTATTTAATGCGTGGTTATTTGAAACTCTCTTATATCGAAATTAAGAGACAATCTTTTAATATACACGATGTTTAAAAGTACGGACGATATTTTTAAAGTGTTTAAAAATTATTCTTTTCATTGAAACTCATGTAATAATATTATGATCTATAAGATATCTTTCTCTTCAAATAAACATAGTTTTTAGAAATACTTATATTCCCTAAACCAGCCAATTATTATCATAGTTTCTTATACATTGATCGTGACAAAATTTCCTTTTTTTGTTACAAAAAAAATTATTTTACAAAAAGGATGCATACGAAAATTTTCCTTAATTAAAAAAAAATGTAATTTAAGACAATTATTTTAAAATTGTTATTATACTTAAAAAAAATGTATAATATTGATTTTTGCTCTTAAATAAATTATTCATAAAAGTATATATTTTCTTTCTTTTGTAAAAAGAATTATTCATTATTCCTTTAAAAATTCCTAGAACTTTATATTAGTTTAAAGCCTTAAGGCTCGCGTTACTTCTCAAGAATACTTAAGAAAAAAAATGGAGTTATATTGATATGGTAAATTATTCTTCATAAAAACACTGGGACATACATATGCGTACGCTGAGTTTTCTGTTATATTAAAATTTTTTAATGGAATAAAAGGATTCAATTATTTTCGTATATGTGTATTGATTTCAAAATAATTTCGTCGTCGCACAATCTTATTTTTGTTTAACATAAGTAAAATAAAAAATATAAAATAATTTTAATCACATTTTGTTTTCGCTTCAGAAAATGTTTCGCTCAGTAAGTGAGGATGATTTATTATAATATAATGAAGAATACCCTATTCGGATATTTATTCTTCTGAATTCAAATAAAGAGGTTTCATCTACCCTTACTACTCTCTTCAAAGATGTTTTTTATGTTTATCTAAAGATTCAAATAATACACGATGAGACGATAAAAGAAATTGTTTTCTCTCTAATAAAGTTTAGTCCATCCTACGAAAGTATGGACGTAGCCAAGATATTCCATATAACAATATACAGTTGCACTGCTAACTTTTAAAGCATCCCTAAAATGAGCAGTCGTCCAGGAAGGATTCGTTGTTATTAATTCCGATAAAAATGCTATACAATCACTGCTAGTTAAGGTATTTAATGGATACATATTAGGGTAATAAATATCATATTCAATAAAAATATTAAACCAGAATTCAATTGTCGCTAAACATACGTCAGGAAACTGATAATAATCCAACGACAGAACTTCTTCTGCAGTATTGTTAACACTTATGCCTTTTCTAAAATTTACCCATAATATGTGCAACACCACTTTCAATTTCCAATTCATTTTTAAAAGTATTCAACAGTGACCGAAAACTCATCATTAGAAGCGAATCTTAATATGGAATTATTCAAATAACTCTCTATATTAATGTTAATCTTTGATTATTTATTAATCTCGTTGTACTCTGTTGCGATCGTAGATAACTTTAAAATATTTCAAATTGGAATAAGTATAATAGTTGTACTGCTGTGTGGAATTGATTTGATAATAGGTATCATTGTTAATAGCACTAATTAGAATTTCTCGAAATACATGAACAATAATATCTTGTAAAAATATACAACTTTATCGTTAGTGATTGAATTTTAGAAATGATTTGATTGTCGTTATTCTAACTGAATGTCCTTGTGCCAGCTAGTGTTGATAAACATGGATTTAATATTATTGTAGAAAGTGTCACAAGTTCATTGCGTATCGAAGCGTAACCGTTTACTTCTATTAGTTTTTTATTACTAGATTGCGGATGTTAACGCAAATATTTATTTTAGATGGAAGAAAATAAAGATTTTGAATTTGGACAGAAGTTTATTACATCATTTATATTTATCGAAAATGTGTTTGTTATTTTGCATAATTTCCGTATAATGCATATGCGTTAATTTTATTACATATTCCGTACATATGTAACAGCATATGCATTTCACTGTGTACATCTCAGAAAATACGTTCTATCCATCATTGAGCACTTACACGATAACGGAGATCTAAAGTCACATCCATTCCTAAACTATCCTTGGGAAACGTAAATACAAAATGTGCCGGAGTAGCGTGATTCGCACCACCAGTGAAGGAACAACACGACGTGAATTGTACCCCTCAGAATCTATAATGTTCTAGAGACAAAATTTAAAATGCAAATTATAAAAGTGAAAACAATGCCTGAAGAAAAAAACTTCTAGGTTTAAGCGGGAGCGTATAAAAGAACTTAAAGCTTGAGGACTGGTAAAATACGTTGTTATTTTTTCGCGACTTAAAATAAACTTTCCTCAAATTTTCAGGCTAGCACATACACACTCTTGTCCGTGATATTTAATTAAAAAAAAAAGAACGAGCAGCCTTAATGATAGAGTTATAGGCTACACCAGTGATGACGAACTTTTTTGGATGCGTGGGTCAAATTCGGCTTATCGTCGATTGCAGCGCTAATTCGTGGGTCAGTATTTAATAAGCGAGGTGACCTTGGAAATGGGAGGGAAGAGGCGAATCAACTTTGGGAACTGAGAATCAAAAAAAGGCCATAAGTTCGGAATAAAATTATAGTAATCTTATTGAGAAACCTTCTGTTGTTTATGTTCGGATAGTTTTTTAATATCAGGTTTATACAGTTGTCTTCCTCTAAGATATCCGTCAGTAAGATATTACTTTCCCTCAATTTACTCTACTTCTCTATTCATTTTTCCCACTCTTGACGCAAAATAGTATCTTTTAGCATGCGCCTACGCCGACATATGTATCTCTTCTTTCTTTCTGTATTCCTTCTTCTTTTATAGCCTCATCTCTTTCGAAGGGAAAGGGGTCCCTCTTACTCTGTGAAATATTTTTCTCGGAACCAGAGCCACGAGCTTGATATATCAGGGGGGACCACTGTATTGCGCATTCATTAGTTTTTCACATTCCCAAGCTTATTTCTTTTCGTCGATTTTACGAAATTCATTTACAAATACGTTTTACACAATTCATTTTCACAGAAATACGTTCATTCAAATATCGTTAAAAGAGCAAGTTTCTTAATTGATTTAAAATTATTTGATAAACATTCCCATATATTTAATAGAATATTAAAAATTTTTAATATTGGTTGATTATCTACGCGTGGGTCAGCATCTGACTCACGGGTCATAGGTTTGCCACTCGTGGACAAGGCCGTTCAACGGAACGTGTATCGGTCTGCAACCGATATCTTGAATAAACATACGTACATTAGGTATTTGACCGTATTATTGGTTGATATAGCTGCTCCATTTATGGTCACAGGAGAATATGTGAGCTTACGCAGCGTGATGGTTATATGCGTCGATTTACTTTTGTTGATATTTACACGCCATTTTTGTGACATCAACTTTATTATTCGCATATGACGTTGAAGCATATCAGTCGCGTTGAAGAGATCGCAGTCCAATGATAACAAAGCTGTATAGTCCGCAATATTGCCGTAGTTACTTCCTCTGAGGTAGGTAAGTCTGCAGAGTAGATTGCATATAGTATGTGTATTGTGTGTAGATTTCTCCACATGAAGTTCTGTGGCGATTGTGATAAGCTAACGATGAGGAAGAAAAAGGGTTAAATTAAAATAAAACACTTTTTTGAGCCAATAGAAAGTGTAATACTTCATTGGCTTGTCAGGAAAAATCTTTGCGGCTTAAAAACCCTGGTTGATGGATTCGATACAATAAGGAATGGCGTCCACCTAAAGATTGGACACGCGGCTCATCTCTCGCTCGCTTCGTTTGTATATAGATACTATAATGAATCTCACCACTCGCTCGTCTATGGAAATGTAAAGAGTTCTTTACACTTCGCTTATCTCTTGATCGGCGCGTATTTCGAATATAAGCTAAAAATCTACGATCTATACGAATCTTACAGCGAGTGTGGGGGTGGTGCCTTGGGTCTTGCCACGCGTAAGACACGGAGTCAGTCGAGTTTGGAACTGTTCTCGAGTAAGATCGATTGTGTGTAGATACAGTCACCCTGTGTGTAGTTTTGTTCTAGTGTTAGTCTAGCGGTTAAAAGTTCAGATTATCACCATTTGCTATTGGCAACTTGATTTCATCGTGTAACAAATACATGTATATTAAAAAATATGATACTTTTAGTCTTGTTTTCTTAAAAATGAATTGTTATTTGATATAACTACTTGCGCAATGTATGATCCTGATGGACTCCTTACAACTGTTCAAAGGTTAAAATAAAAAATCTATTAATGTAGGATGAAAGAGATCGTTTCTCGGAAATGCATTTGTTTGTCTAGTTACGCGATGTTGCATCCAAATATCTCAAATATTCTTATTGAAAATAAATTAATAATCTATACGTTTTATAGTCAGGAATGGTCGGAAGTTTCGAAAAGAACGGAAGAAAAAAAAAGAAGCGATCTGTTGTTAGTTACATCAGTTTAGTTTGTTTGAATCAGCGACAGCTAATAGTTGGTAAGTTAATAGAGACGTGTAACATTATATCTGTTTAATTTAAATAAAATTACTTTAATTTATTATTCACTATAACTTTTATTATATCTCTATATTAGCAAGAAGAAAAACTGACATCAGAATAATTAGGTACAAGACACTCTTTAAACGGTTGTACTACCTGCACAAGCATTGTATTTTTTTCTTCACTAATAACAGTGTTCAATAAAAATAATTAGATAAAACTTTCACAAATCGCGCGAGCACTGTGGTTTCTTAAAATTATTTCTTTCGAAAATACTTTCGCGTGGTTTGTAGATTGTTGAAACGTTGTATGCAACTATCAAGAGGTATATGGTGCGTTAAATATATAATCAAGCTTGTACTGATGAAATCCAATATTAAAACGGAACAAGAAATAACGTCATCCTCTCTCCCTTGACCCTTGCATTCCCTTTCTAGTCACCCTCGCGTACTACCCCATTTCTTCCCACCACGCCTCACCCAAACCCTTTCACGATCTCATCGCCTCTTCCCTTGGCCCTGTGATATCCTTCTCTCCCCCCCCTTCGAAGAGCCCCTGTTCAACGAAGGCATTTTCACAAATCACGAAGACGTGGGATATCCCCCGCCCCCTATAATTACATGATGATAGTTATGATACTCGACGTATGGAGTTTCGCATCACTAAGTGTTACAGAAAAGTTAATAAAGATTATGCATAATCGTTTACAAGATGTTATTCGTGCCAAAGGTGGTCATACTAAATATTAAAGACTTCAAAGTTATCCGTTCAAATACAACTATAACTATATAATCTAAAGAGTCGTAAGTCTATCCTATTAATAATATGTCGGTAAGTTTTGTATATATACTTATTATAATTTAAAGTATTTCATGGCAAATGTTCAAGGACTTTCGTGAGTCACTATATGTTTTAACGAGGAAATCAGTATATTATTTTCGCAATGTTTGCATGCAGTCATTGGCCATAGTTATTCGCCGAATATAAAGGAATGCGTCGTTTGTAAAACGTTCATAAGTTGAAAAATGGTATTTATTTGATCATAACGAGTTAATAAATTATGTGTTTTTTAATTTCGTTTCGTTTTGATGGAGTAAAGTTTCAATGACAGTGTGTTTATCAAATCTGTTATAACGTATCTTTTATCATAGTACACATGAAGAACCACTTTGTGTGGCTTATAATTTATAAGTTTTGTTTTATTATCGGAAGTGTTTATTTTTAAGAGCATTTTTTTCTTCTTTTTTGTTTAAAGTGAACTTTACTTGTTTGTCTTTGAACTCTATATTTCACAAGAACGTTTCTATTATGCCTTTATTTTTTTAATAATTACGTCATCTAAGCGAATAGCGTACATTTAGCCCTTAATTAAACACATTCAGTCGAAATTATCTATTTTCTTCTTTCATCGAACCTATTTTTTTGTAATTCGCGCGCGGAATCTCGTATTGATTTTTTCATAAGCATCCACGCATTTTAATTCGTAGATTAAGCTATCCATATGGGTTTACATAATTTTACAATTTCCCGATAAGCGAGAGATCATGTAATCGTAATGAAACTCGTATAAACGTAATTAAGGTATGTCTAATTGTACATTCTTATGTAAGAGGGTTTAAAAAATCTCATTATAATTTATCTATTATTTTTTAAAATTTTCGGAGAAAATTACATACTTATCTACTTATTGGATTAGCAATTTGAAATCTCTGCGATTACGAATATTTTCCATTCTTTGACGAAACACTGCGTTATTCTTAATTTAAATAAATTTTATTGAGAATCATAATCGAATTTAGTACAAAATTTAGTAATTAAATCGATGTAAGTGTGTAACCAAGAGATTGGTTAAATTCTAAGATGTGATATTTTTAGACAAGTTATTTATTCTTATTGTAAGATTTTATTTTTTGTGATTCGTTTCTATATTTCTATGCAAACCTATGACTCGTGGATCAGACAATAATCCACGCACACCTCTGTACTAACCGTGGCACCGATCATGATTTAACACTAATAAATGGAAATTATATTAATTATATGAGAATATTTACCAAATAATTTTAGATCAATGAAGAAACTTCTGAATGCTCGTTTAACTCGTTTCAACCGTTAACCGGTGACCTCAATACGACAATAGTAAAAATACATAATTTAAATAAATATCGATACTGATGAATTTTTAAATGATATCTGCACGATCGGAATCGATCATAACAAAAATCGATTGTAAACGAAAGATCTTGTGCGCGCACTAATCTATAGAGAGTTGCTAGTAACTAGCGTTCATAACCCCCACCACTCGACAGTCGAGTGAGTGCACCCTGCAGGGCCCATTACCAAAGACATTCGGTCTATTCTAACGCTGGACGCCTACGAGGACACTTGGAAACAAGATACTCGGAGACAACAAGCGAGAGGATTATTAGAGAGTCAAGATTTACCTGTTAAGACGAATACGTCTTACAAATATTATATCGACGGTGGGGATCGCAGAGGCGATAATAAGGTGATATTTATTAAATCACGATACCGAGACGGAGAGGCGACAATAAACGGGAGAGATAATTCTATTTCTTTCAACGTGTACCCATCCGGGTTAATCGTGACGAGAAGCAGATCACGGACATAGTCCGTGATCCATCGTCGTCCATTGTATTTGATAACAACCAGGGTTTTTTGCCGCAAGGCTTTTTCCCTGACGAGCCAATAAAGCATTGCACTTATTGACTAACCAAGTGTTTTATTTTATTTTAATTCACCTTTTCACCCTTCTCATAATTAGCTTAATCCAATCGCTGGGAGGACTCCGCGTTGGAGGAATTTTAGCAAATACAGACATTCAGCGTGTTTTGTGATTAATGATTTACTTTTAATTAAAATTTTTGTTTTTTTTAACAATTTTGATGTTTAAGCCAATACTACTATACTACTATTATACAACTAGTATACTTTTATCTACTTTTAGTGCATTTCAATTACAATGATAAGTTTAATAATAATTATAAATTCTATTTTCTGTTTTGTTTTCATTTATACATTCTATTAAACTATAATTAATGGCCTTTAGGAAGCTTAAGTTCTAGGGTTATTAAAATATAATTAAATAAATAAATAAATAAATAATATTTGTTGTTTTTTATTGCAAACTTCGATGCGATTACATTAGATACGAAATCAAACTATTAAGTAATATATGATAAACTGATCGTATAGGGAACACAATTTTCATGAAAATAAAAGGGTTCACCTGTCATTTTAGATCTCTTTTTATGTTCTTGAAAATGGTGAGAACATCCAAATTTGCTCAGGATGATTTCTTATACAGAACTACTCCTTAGCTTTAATTCCGAAATGTTAAATCTATCTGCGAGTAAAAGAAGTTGAATAACATTGTTCAGGTTAATACCATTGCTACGATTAATTCCGTATTCAAATTTTCCATTTGAATACATATCCCCCCCCCGTTGCTCCTATTAAATTTATAAGAAAATCTTCTCCAAGTTTTTTAAA